>NW_027203181.1:0-100638 GCF_024711535.1 Dipodomys merriami
TGCCTCAAGTGGTAGAGTGCTAGCCTTGAGAAAAAAAAAAAGCTCAGGAATAATTCCCTACCACAGAGTTTAAGCCCCTGAACTGGCAAAAAAAAATAGTAATTGGAAAATAAAGAACCAATACTTGAAATATATAATTGCTCCTTTCATACTGACACCTGAAAATAGCGCCTAATTCATGTATTTTACTTATGTTAGGATACTGTGTTGAAAAAAGGTTTGTTCATTAAGTCACAGCAATTAATGCCAGGAATGTGCTTAGATGTTAGGTGAAGATTAATTCTGGAAATTCAACGATTCCAGGATTTTGTGTCATCACTGCTAATCACAAAGTGAAAATAGTCTAAGTGTGATTTTGAAAACTTTCTGGTCAGTTTTGGCACCAAAAAGGCAGAAGCTAATTAATAGTTGTGACAGAAAATAAGGAATAACTCTAGATGGAAGGAAAAAATGATAGTAACTAAGTTTACCAGAAACTGGTCTAGAGAACCATTTTTGGTTACTGAAGAGCTAGTTGTCAAGTAGGCTTTTCCTCATTGCCTTTAGCATTCTAAATCTCTTAGGCTAGTTCTTAATCTCTGCATGATAAATGTATCTCCTTCTATGCTGTTCTTTCATACCTTATCTCCTTTGTTTTCTAAAAATCTCATTCTTTCTACATTTCTCTATGAACATTTCCTGATACTAAATACACCTATACAGATGTCACAGGATGCTAATGTAAGGTTCCCATAGCTCATGAGTCATTAATGTAACAAAATGGAAAAGGAGGACATATTTACTGCTACCTCAATTTTTCTGAAAATCTACTATGCTATCATTTGGTTAAAAATTCCATTCTTTGTCTACACAGTGTCATTCAGTGCACATATATGCAAATATGAGCTGGGTGTTGGTGGTTTACACCTGTAATCCTAGCTACTCAGGAGGTTAAGACCAGAGGATTGTGTTTCAAAGAAAGCCTTGTCAGGAAAGTCCACGAGACCCTTATCTTCAATTAACCACCAGAAACCCGGAAGTAGTGCTGTAGCTAAAGTGGTAGTGCGCTCAACTTGAACTGAAGAGCTGAGGGACAGTGCCCAGGATCAGAATTCAAGCCACACAACCAACAAAAAGTGAAATATGACTTTAAGTTTTCCCAAAAGGAACGACAAGATCAATAATCTTCCCAAGCAAAAAAATTAATTCCAAAATGATTCAGTGCACCTACTTTTACTGAGTTATGTTATAGAATCTTTGCTGGACATATTCTCTAAAAACAAATCGTTTAGGGATACAGGTGGACCCATTGCAACAATGAGATGTACAAGTCATTATGTTGAAAAACGAACTTTACAACTTTGGTGGTGGGGGAGGATAGGGTGAGGGGAGAGGGGGTATGGGAATGGAAGGGAAGGGGAAACAAAGAAGAGGCAACAATGCTTGATAAGAAATGTGCTCGTTATCTTGCCTGTGTAATTGTAACTCCTGTGTACGGTATTCTCACAATAAAAAAAGTCAAATACTAGCTTTCCAATAAACATCTAATATTTCTTCTTTGAAGAGACGTCTATACAGTTGATGTCACTTAGCATTACTCCTACATGGAACACGAAGTATGAGGCCACTCCCTTTCTAAATCATGCTTGCTAATCACGCAACTTTGTAGACAGTAGAATGGAAGCATAATTCTGTTTCCAATGCAAATCAGATATAAGAGCATGGACTTAATTGGAAAAAAAGTCCATCCTGAGAGAGCAGGGATTATACTAGCCATCAACTGGTGGATAAGATCACATTTATTTTCTTTCCTTTACTTATATATTTTTTGTTGGTGGTGGTCTTGGCACTTGAACACAGGGCTGGGAGCTGTCCCTCTGCTATTCAGCTCTAGCCTAATGCTCTATACTTGAGCTACAGTGCCACTTTAAATTTTCTTGTAGTTAATTGGAAAAAGAGTCTCTGGGACTTTCCTGTCCAGGCTGGCTTTTAACCCTATCCGACGATCTCACCACCACCAAGCTTAGGATCACATTTCTGACAGTGTACACTCAGCATATGTAATGTGCATGTTCATCTATCTTTATATAAATTCTTTAGCTAAAAATCTATGCTACACCTTAGCCTTTACACTCACAAAATATTTGTAATTTAAAAGTTGATACTACTGGAGCAATAAAACCTAAGAATGTAAAGTAGTCTGGGAAGTTCAGTTTGCATCCAGCCTGGGCAGAACAGTCTTTGAGAAACTATATATAATTAACCAGCCAAAAGTTGGATTGGAAGAATGGCTCAACTATTGGAATACCAGTCATGAGCAAGATTGCTGAATAAGATGTTGAGGCTTTGCATACATACATGCAATCATACACATATATACAGAGGCACTTATATGTGCACAAATACACATATGAAGCAACTCTCAGAATATGTGGAAAAGTTAGAAAACAATAGAATAATCAAACAAATCAGATTCAACTCCATAGCATAAACTTTAGGAAAAATGAACTAAGGAATATGGCATGTCCTTTGTAATTTAATATTAGACATTAGGGCCAAATGCCAGAAACAGAGTATGCAAGGAAAAAGAAGTTTTTGATAAGTTATATAAAAGATTAAACAGGGGAAAGTAATTTTACCTACATTTTCTATTATATGATAACATATTTTTGTCTGCTAATCAGAGAAACTCAAAATTATTTTTAATTATGGTTTTTAATTATGGTATGAAAAATGCATTGTCATAAATGAATTAAATCAGGGAGTAGATGGTAGAGGAGCTGGGTAATTCCGTTAAATATTCTCATTATTTTGAATGATCTGGTATTTTTATATGTGTGGAATTATGAATGTATTTTATGTCTGGGCAGGAAAGTTTGATTATTAGATGATTGTCTGATACCCAATGTCAGGAACCTAACCTGAGTCAGAGTGGTAAATGTGTGTGTGTGTGTGTGTGTGTGTGTGTGTGAGAGAGAGAGAGAGAGAGAGAGAGAGAGAGAGAGAGAGAGAGAGAGAGAGAGAGAGAGAGAGAGCCTTGAAGCATGAAGGAAGAATCTTATTTTCCTCAAGGTATATTCTTAATTGTATTAGTTATACTACATTAATGACAGCAGGTAAAAGTAATTAACATTTGGTTCATATGTTTATGTTTCTATAATTGCATGAACAAACTAAAAACTTATGTTCGGGGTATGAGTTTTGTGGAAGGTCAGCAGAAAGTATAAACATCTGGAATCTTGAGAAAGCTATCAATGGCAATCATTTCAGTGTAGATCAGTTTTAGACAACACTTGCAAGGATATGTAATCCTATATGAAAAGGCAACATTTATTGATTTTCCAAAGCTACACTATTCTATATATTTGTAGAAAAACAAGTTAAATTATGGATCATCACTTGCCATAAAACGGACAAGGTTCTCATAACTAAAATATACCTGCAACTCAAAAAATTAAATCCCCCAACAACAAATTCTCAAAGAAACAACTGCCCAATAAATAAGTGGGCTAAAGACTTAAAGAGAAACTTCTCTGAAGAAGAAAGAAAGATAGTCAATAGACACATGAAGAAATGTTCCACCTCCCTAGCCATAAAAGAAATGCAAATGAAACAACATTGAGATACCACCTCACCCCAGTTAAAATGGCTATAAATAAGAACTCTAATAACAACAGAACCTGGAGGGGATGTGCAGAGAAGGGAACCCTATTGTGTTGTTGGTGGGCGTGTAAACTTGTTCAACCACTGTGGAAAGTAGTAGGGAAGTTCCTCAAAAGACTCCTCATAGCGCTCCGCTATTTCCCAGCAATTTCTCTTTTGGGCACTTACCCATATGATCACAAACATGACCATACTAAAGCTACCAGCACAACTATGTTTATATGTTTATTAAAGCATTATTTACCATAGCTAAAATATGGAACCAACCCAGATACCCCTCAGTAAATGAATGGATCAAGAAAATGTGATATATATACACAATGGAATTCTATGCCTCCATCAGAAAGAATGACATTGCCCTATTTTTTTAGGAAATTGAAAGTCTTGGAAAAAATTATATTAAGTGAAGTAAGCCAGACCCAAAGAAATATAAGTCTCATGGTTTCCCTTATTTGCAATTATTAGTATATGTCTTGGACAAGCAGCAATGATCAGATAAATTGATGTTAGGTGAAATGAACCCAAAGATAAGGACTCAAATGTTTTTTTTTCTCTTGCTATTGTTTTTAGCATATTTATAAGATGATTTCTTTGTTGCTTTGTGTGTCTCTCCCCCATGACATAACCCTTGTTTTCACTGTATTTGATGTTGGTATAATTTGTGGAGGGGAAGGGAAAAACATGTTGTATAAATAGGGATACAGGTGGTCCCATGCAACAATCAGATATACAACAAGTTATGTCGGAAAATGAACTTTACAACTTTGGCGCCTGGGTTGCTTTGAGGGGTAGATGGGAAGGAATGGTAAGCGGAAACAAAGGATGGGGAAACAATGTTTGATAACAAATGTAATCATTACCTTGCTCATGTAATTTTAACCCTTCTGTATGTATTTTCACAATAAAAATAATGAAATAATAAAGTAAAAATCCATGTCATTTTTTTTTTTTTTGGTGGTCGTGGGGCTTGAACTCTGGGCCTGGTCACAGATTTCAATGAACTCTTCTGCTCATTGATACCACTGTACCACTTGAGCCACAGTGCCGTTTCTAGTTTTCAAGTGGGTTATTGGAGATAAAAGTCTCAGAGACTTATCTCTACAGGCTGGCTTTGAACCACTATCCTCGACCTCAGACTCCTGACTAGTTAGTATTACATGCATGAGCCACCAAAGCCCAGATCCAAGTCAATGTATAAAAAGCAAGCTTATTGAAATGTCTGGCTTTTTCCAATAAACAATCTTACTTTTTAGCATGAGTTTATAACTATGAGTTATTTTTAGATGTAACTGTGAACTTTTTAATAGAATAAAATATAATTTTTACTATTACTCAGTATGTCAAAAAATCCATTGTAATTGACATTCCCCAAAGTCAATTATTACATATTATATTACTCACTATTATGACAGTCTATGTTACATATAGTGTGAAGGGAAAATAGTGTGGACTATTTCATATAAATTAGTAGATGCTATTTTAGCATTATAAATTCACAACTGTGATTGTAAAAGAAGGAAAGAAGGTTTTAGAGTTAAAATCAATTATAAATGTGTAGTGTGTCCCAATTAAAGCAACAATTCTGAGCTCATACAGACAAAATTATTTTCTTTCAACTAAAGATTTTGAAGTAATACTATTTGAAATAGTGAGGCAATAAGAGGAAGAATTCAAATCATGTCAAACAATGTCTGTTTTATTCTACTACCCCCTCCACTAACAAGACCTATCCGGTCCCAGATGTCACAAAACTTCAAGTGTCTCTCTTAGAAATCTATTTCGAAAACTTCTAAATCACTGATTCTTTTTGTACTTTCTGTTATATGAAACAAAATATAGACACAAAACATTTGAAATAAAATGCACACATATGTTGAAGTCATCAGAGCTGGAAAAACAACCAACAAAGTAGAAGTCCACCAGGAACAAAAACATGTTGTGCCTAGTTATTTTTAAGCACAAAAACCTCAAATACATGTTACCCTTGACTAGAACCATAAAGATAACTTTGTCTCAACAATACGGTTGTTTTCATTTGTAATTAAATTCATCTAGATGAACCTGACATAGCAAATCCCTTGAATGGATCAAATTGTTTAAAAGAAATATCACTGTAAGTGGAGTAAGATCTGCACATATTTACGAGAATAAAATAACAAAAATCATGACATCTTAAAAATTGCAGAAATGCAATGAATAAGTCTAACTATCCATATTGAGACCTGAATTCTACTGATTTAACAAGAACAAAATATGCCAATAATAGAATCTGAGCAGTGTACCTGAGTGTACATAATTTTAAACTACTCCAAATTACACTTTGTAGAATACAAAATGTGGGTTATCTAAAGGAAAACATCAACCCATGATATAAATGACATTAAAAATCTCATGAAAAGGTCTGGGAAGGTGGCTCAGTGGTAGAGCATTTGTCTTGCATGCAAGAGGCCCTGGTTTTGATTCCTCAGCACCACATATGCAAAAATAAAGAAGCCGGAAGTGGCGTTGTGGCCCAAGTGGTAGAGCACTACCCTTGAGCTGAAGAGCTGAGAGACAGCAGCCAGGCCCAGAGTTCAGGCCCCATGACCAGACCCCCAAAAAAAATCTCATGAAAAGAGAGTAGTAGTTTCTGGAAAATAATAGTTTAATAAATAGTGGTAAAAAAATTTATGCTACTGACAAAATTGCATACATATTTTGTTAAATCCAAAAAAGACCCAAGATACTCAAGCTCATTTGAAACTTTGGCAAAGTAGCAGGATACAAATGTAACATTATTATGGATGTTGACTCTCGCATGGAATTAATTTCCTCTTTGATCTGACAAATGAATATATGAAAAAACAGAACTTCAACTAAATATCAAGACCTAACTTAACATATAACCATAAAAGTCATCATGCAAGCCATATTGCACCTGGGATAAAAGAAAAATCAGTCATACTGATTCTGTATTTATTGTAAATGTTGACTTTTTCATAAATTATTTCCTTTAGCTTACATTTTTAAAACAGTGCGTTAAGTGTATATCTTCGTAACTAATTTTGGATTCCTCCTTCAATATATTTCTGAGTATAATGTCTCACATCAATTCCTAACCCATGAAATGATGTTGATTACAAAACAAATGGTAATAACCATTGTTTATAATACACAAAATCTCATAAGGATGACACCAGTAAGCATTGGTTAACATTTTGGTATCATGGTCTCATGACTGATGAGGCCTATCTGCATGAGCATAATTGTACCTAGATTCCTCACCCTAAATTTAACAACTGTTAAAAAATGTTTATATCTTTATCTGTCACCCATCAGACATTAAACCTGAATATAAAGCCTAAGGAAAATGATAAGGTAAGAATTTAGCTTTTCTAGATATAAAGTAAACAAAATGCAGCGTAGAGTAACTGGTTTAAAGTCAACCTATTTCTCCAAAACATTCTAAGCATTTCCTTACAATGTGTATTATTCTCAAGAAGGGAATGGGTAATGTGAGAAGAGGACTAACCAAGCATTGTCTTCAAATATACATAATTTGGATTTACCTCTTTATTTTGCTATAAGCATTTTTGATAAAAAACAGTTTGAATAATTGATTTCCAGATCAAGTATAATATATCTTAGTTGCATACACCAAAGTACATTCAGAAAATGGTATATAGCAATTAAGTAAAGAAAGTCCGGGCAGAAAAAATGGCATCTCTATACTATGTGATGCCCAATTCTTCGGTATTTCATTCTGCCTCCATTTAATGAATGTGATTGTTGAAATGCTTTATAAAGTATTAATTAAAATCAATCAGTGTCCTAGAATACAATTGTGTATAATTTTATCCTAGAATCATGACATACATCACATTCCATTGGTATTCCTATGGATAGGAATGAGTTTCTTACGATCTCCTGCCATTTGGAAGTGGCAGGACTAGGATTCCAACTGTGGGCTCCAGCTCCCACCACTTAAACCTGAGGATAGGGAACTCATGGGTGTGTCCAAGAACATCAGCAAAACCAATGATGAGGCAGGCACCAGTGGCTCCTCCTTGATACTTACAAGACTGATAGGAGGATCAATGTCAAGTCACTCTAAACCAGAAAGTCCTTGAGACCCCTGTCCAACTTCAATCCCAACAAAGCCAGAAGTAGAGCCATGTGGCTCCAGTGGTAGAGGGCTAGCTCTGAGCAAAAGCAGCTCAAGGACTGTGCCAGATCCTGAGTTCAATGTCCGAGACTGGCAACAAATGGACATACACAACAATCTGTGCAGCCATCCGGCTCAAGCAGGTCATCCTCTTGTCCCTAACTGAACTGGACAGAGATCCCTGGGAAAGGGGCTGGAGGAGCCACTGTCATCTTAACTCTGCCCATTCTGCCTGCATCTCAGGATTCTGGCCACACCCCCATTATTTCATGATTCTTTCTGACCAATGGGATACAAGAAATGTGGCTACGCCCACATTCCATGTTGCCTGGTAGATGGAAGAGGCTCTGTTAACACACTGAGGCTGAGATCTACAGGGGGGAAATCATACCTCAGAAGCGGTGGGCCAGCTGCAAGCACCTGGCCCACCTGGCAGCTCAGTGACAGACTGAGCTGGATCTACAGCCCCCTGCCACATGTGCTGCCACCACAGCATTCATGGGGATGGGAAGCAGGACATGTGGGTGTCCAAGAAGTAAATCTGCTTCGTCCACAACCTGCCTGATGAGGTGGACTTCCAGAATCCAGCAAGTGAGGTCCACCATCGATGCAGCCAGCTGTCAGCACACATCCAAACTATTGAGGAATCCCTTGTGGTGTGTAAAGAGCAGATGTTGGCTCTGAATGAGCTGTTTTGGGAGAAAGCCAAGTGTGTATGCTGGCTGTCCCAGGAGAAGATGAAGAAGAGGATAGTGATGCAGGAGCTGCTGTTGATCCTCACAGAGGAAGGCATGGACAGCAGTCTCCAGATGCCAGCACAAGCTGAGCCCCCCCCCCCCCAATGCTGCTTCAGATGCATCAGGGCCTGTGGTGGGTAAAATGAGGGAGGAGCAGAAAGGTTTTGAAGAATTGCAACTTGAAGACAGCGTGGAAACTTCCAGAGGATAGGTCAAGGTTCTCATCACCATAGAGGACTCCCCCAAGGAGCACGTTCTGCTGCAGATGCCCCAGATACAGATCTACCCACAGCTCAGGCAAGGAGTGCTCCCTCCCTCTCTTCTGTAGACTGATGCAGATAATGACTCTCCATGTGACATATTGACTCTCAAAAGCCTTGGAAGCCACCAGAAGTAGGTGGTCAGGTGCCTTCTCTCAGGCCTCCATCTGCTGGGTGATGAGAAAGTTAAACTGGGGGTTGGGTAGGGCAGAGGCTGCCGGGAGGTGGCCCAAGCTCAAGGGATATAATGGCCCATTGGTGGCCAGGGAAGAGACCCATGTTATGATTATCACAATAAATTGTTTTCAAAGGGGAAAAAAAGCCTCCAACAAAGATTTGTTCTTCCAGTCCTGGGGCTTGAACGAAGGGCCTGGCCACTCTCCCTGAGCTCTTTTTGATCAAGGCTGGTGCTCTACCAGTTGAGCCCCACTTCCCCTTCCAGCTTTTTCTGTGTGGAATCAAGCCCAGGGCTCCAGTCATGCTAGGCGACGACTCTACCACTGACGCACCTTCTCAGCTAGGATGATTCACCCCTCCCAAACCCAAATGGCTATTCCTCAGATAAATAGGAAGTAGGGGCTAGGATGAATTTGAAGCACTTCTGGTTCACACCAAAATACTTCCCCACCCCCTAATCCCACACCCTTAGTTGAAGTTTCTCTTCTACCATTGAGGGATGAGGGAGGGACAGGGGATTCCCAAGAGAGGAGTATCAAGAGCAGTGGCCCCACATCCTCTCCCACACACAATTGGTCCTCTAGATTCCAATCTTACCTGACTCAATGTGGAGTCTACACTGTCTTCCCACCACTGTAAGGATCACGATAAAAAAAAGGTCAACCCTGGGCTTAGCCCACACCCAGGGTGGAAGCTCCTAATCCCAGACCTACTTCCACCTCTGACTTCCCCGAGTTAGGCCAGACCCACCACTCACCACTATGTTGGTGGTGATGACCTCATGGATGGATTCAAGGAAGAAAGTCTATGGCAAAGAGCAGAAACAGCAGGGTGAGCATGGCAGAAGGAGGTGGGGTGATTGCTCTGGGATCTTCCTCCTTGGAGCCCTTCCTTCCATCCAGAGCCATGCTGACCCAAAGCATGGACAAGGTTAGGGGGTGAGACAAGATGGACCAGCACAGGACTAAGGAGGCACTGCTTTGTCATGGAGCACTTGAAAATTCCAATTATATTTGGCCAATGCCAATCCCAAAGCCAACATGCAAAGCCTCTCCTTGTTGTTGGACATGAACACTGTCCCTGAGCTCTTATTCTCGAGGCTGGAACTCTACCACTTGAGCCAAAGGACCACTTTTGTTTTCTGACGGTTCATCGAGGATAAGAGTCTCACACACTTTCTGCCCAGGCTGGCTTGGCACCATGATCCTCCAAATCTCAGCTTCCTGAGTAGCTAGGATGCCAGGCATGAGCCACCAGTGCCCAGTATGTGATGACTTTTGAAGGCATCTTGGCGATTTTGTAAAGGAGCCCCAAAGGGCCTGGATAGACCATTACCCAATCAAGGAGCTGGGATCAGAGAAGGATGACCTTCTACCCATTCTGTTCCCCAAAATTAAAGATGCCAGGTAGTGGTATGCATCAGACACCTAGACCAGCAGCCACCAGGCTTAGTGGGGGAAAAGTAGAGAATATCCAAAGATTGCATTATAGAAATCTCTGATTTTGCATGCATGTGTTGTGTGTGTGTGTGTGTGTGTGTGTGTGTGAACTCAGGGTCTAGAGTTTTCTTGCTCAAGGCTACTGCTCTGCCACTTGAGCCACAGCCCCACTTGCTTTTTGATTGTTAATTGTAGGTAAGTGTCTCAAGGATTTTCCTGTCCAGGGTGACTTGGAAGCATGATGGAGACCCCAGGGAATCAAGAGTAAACACAACTCGCAGGTACAATCCCTACGGTGGGCCACTCCTGCCCCCTGGTGTCCAGATGCGGGATATGCAGCCCCATGCCATTGTCGTCTAGAGTTCAATTTTGAGAAGTGTCCAGGGCCAAGCTGACTTTTGTTCACCCTGATTGCTGATACCAGAGCAGGTCTTTTCCACCCTAGGCCAAGATAGCTCCATGAGGCCCAGCTTCCCAGGAACACCAGGAAGAGAGAGGTCAGTTCCAGGCTGAGCTAAGAGCCTTTGCACACAGACACCCCAACTTGGCCTTCCTTATCACCATAAGACCTGTCAAAGAACAACCCAAAAAAACAAAATTGGAGCTGTGCCTCCAAGTGGTAGAGCTGCAGCCTTGAACCAAAGAGCTCAGGGATAGGGCCCCCAAACTTTGAGTTCAAGACCCCCAGCTGACCCTCCCCCATAAAACACAGGTTGGCTAAATGTGAACCAGTAAGATTTGTGAAGTGTTTCTGAAGAATGTGGATACTGAAGAAAGCACCCTAATTCTAATGAATGCTGAACCTTTGACATAGAGCTATGTGCTGAGTCCTCAAAAAGGTGCTGTTTGCTGAGTCATCCCATAGGTTGCTATGTGCTCAGTCCCTGAAAAGAGTGGGCTGTGCTGAGTTTTTCAAAGGATGCTGTGTGCTGAGTCCATTACACAATATACTGTATGCTGAGTCCTTCAAAAGGTGTGGTGTGCTAATTCATCCAAAAGGGTCCTGCTATGTGCTGAGCCCTTGAGAAGAGAGGGATGAGGTGAGTTGAGTGCTGTGTGCTGAGTCCTTTTCACAGGGTGCTCTGTATTGTCCTTCAAACGGTGCTGTGTGCTGAGTGCTTCCACAGTGTGGTATGTGCTGAGTCCTGCCATAGTGTGGTATGTGCGGAAACCTTCAAAATTCTTCTATGTGCTTTCTTCGAAGGGTGCTATGCAATTAGTGGTTTACAAAGGGTGCTTTTTACTCAGCCTTTCAAAGGTCTGTGCTGAGTCTTAACACAGAAGGTGCTATGTAATGAGCCCCTGGGAAAGTGTGTTATGTGCTGAGTTTTTCAAAGCATGCAATGTGCTGAGTCCTTTACGCTGCAAGCTATGGACTCCCTCTTTCAAAGGGTGTTGTGTGCTGAGTACTCTACACAGGGTACTATATTGAGTCCTTCAAAGGGAGCTGTGTGCTGAGTCCTTTACACAGGGTGCTTTGTGCTGTTTTTGGAAGTGTGCTGTGTGTCATCGCAAAGAGTGCTATGTTCTGAGTCCTTGAGAGGTAGTTATCCCCAATATCACACACACACACACACACACACACACACACACACACACACACACACACACACACAAGGGTCACCATGCACCCTCTTAGTGTGTGGGAGTGAAGGGGGATGGAGGAGAATCTCCTCCAGGGGTGGAGCTGAGGGGAGATTCGATCCCTGGGGCAGGTACTGGGGTTGGGGGAGAGTCCTGAGCAGAGGTGATGCTGCAATTGCCATGGCCTGGAAGCCTTAGAGCTCAGTCAGGGTTGTGATTGCAGCTAGGGGTAGGGGGCATGGCCTAGGGGAGGAGTGGGCATGGCCAAGTGGAGGAGGGGGAGGGGTCCTGGGGTGCACTGTGGTGGCAGCGATGGGGGGAGCAGGCAGGCCTGTGTGGTGGCCCAGGAGTGGAGTGGGGGCAGAGAAAGAGAGAAGAGAGAAGAGCAAGCTCAAGCATGAGGGGAAGCTGTTCCAGAGGCTGGCGGCCACTGCCATCAAAGCGCAGTCCTGAACAGGAGCACAGAGCACCTGAGCCACATCATTGCGGGCAGCCCCACGGGGGCACAGCGGCCATGGCTGCCCTGAATCTGTGGTCCTAGCACGGGAAGCATGGCGATGGCTTCGGTGGTGGAGGCAACGGAAGCAGGCAGGTGAGAAGGAGGTGGTGCTGGTGATGGCAGCTGAAGCAGGGGTGGCAGCAAGCACAGCCGCCGGCAGATGCCCACTCCACCTCCCAGCAGTGCAGCGTTTCAAACATGGCTCTGCCTGGTCTGATCTGAGTCCCCTTTCACAGTCGCCCAGCAGAAATGGTGGGTCCCTGGCTGGCATGAGGCCCAGACCCAGTCCCTGCCCCTGGTCCTTGCACTCCGGGCCTGGGTGCACCCAGAGCCATCGCCTACAGCTTCTCCCAGCAGCACGCATGAGTGGCCGCTCCATGGGACCACACCTGGTGACTCCTGCACCAGGCGAACTCCTTGACCCCCTCCTTCCCCCTCCCCCACAGACCCGGCCCCTCGCCTGCCTCCTGTCTCCTCTCTCCATCCTGCCCGCACCTCCCCTGCACCTCACAGTCCACCCTGGCTCTGCCATAAATGCGCCCCAGGAGAGGGGGGTGGGTGTTGCTCGAAGGATCCCACCCCCATTCTTACGGGCCAGTGTCCCAGGAAAAGGGCAGATACAGGGATTGGTGAGGAGGGGGCACCACAGAACCCCTGGCCTAGAGCAGTGAAAGCCACATCTGCACCCTTCCTCTCCCTGGTGGGAACCTAGTGGCTTTAGTCAGATGTGGGGAGGAGCACCTCCACACCTGCTTTCTCGGGTCTTTTCCTTTTTGCTGGGGGTGGGGGGTGCTGGATGCAGGAGATAGGCCCCCCTTGCTGTTTGAGCCCTTGTCTTCTGTGCTAGGTCACCCTTTCACCTGAGGAGGTCCCAGAAAAACTCACTAGGGAGGTGAGGGCACTGGGGGTCAGAAGGTGACTATCTGGGAGGAACACACCCCCTCTGACACACATACACCTGTCCTGTTCCCCCCCCCAGCTGTCAACAGTACTCACAGGGTGATCACATTTCCCAGCTCTGCCTGCTTCTGCTGGTGCTACTGGTCCTTCTGGTCTCCTAGTCCCCCCCAAGCATCCGCCAATTAGCCCAGAAGCATCTAGGCTGGAAGTAGGGAGTCCATCCATGTATGTAGCCTTTATGACCCCATCAAATTCCCCAACAACGCTCCCACCCCAAGTCAGACACTTCTCTGGAGGCACCAGAACTGCCTGCTGTGTTTTCTCTCTGGGCTCTGAGGAGTCATCTGTCTCTTGATTCCTTGACCCAGTGTCTGGGCCTAGGGTTTTGATGAATGGGGGTCAAGGCTGGTTGTTCCCAATGGAAAGGTATGGCCCTGGGTAAAGGGAGAGGCAGGGTGGTTCTGCATTATTAGAGAAGTGTTCCCCTTGGGTGGGAGCCCCTGGTTCTGACAAGGGAACTGCCATGCTCGAGCTTATACATTGCCCAGATGAGGAACCAACAAACTCAGGAGAGGCACTGCTCTGGGTCTGTGTGTGTGTGTGTGTGTGTGTGTGTGTGTGTGTGTGTGTGTGTGTGTGTGTGTGTGTGTGTGTAGAAGAGAGAGAGACAGAGACAGAGAGAGAAAGAGAGAGGGAGGGAGGGAGGGAGGGAGGGAGAGAGGGAGATGGAGGGAGGGAGGGAGATATCGATCATCTTTCTCCTTGTACAGCCTGACTGTGCTCAGGTCAGTGATCAGTTGGCAAATTGCAGGTGCTGCATGGTGAGTCTTGTGTGACCCATTTGGATTTGTGTGTGTGTGTGTGTGTGTGTGTGTGTGTGTGTGTGTGTGTGTGTGTGTGTGTGTGTGTGTGTGTGTGTTGGGAGATGAGGAGATGAGAAAAATGAAAATATATTTAAGTCACCATATCTAAAAAGAGTGAAAGCAGTTTATTTGTGTGTATGTGTGTATTTGTTGTTCTTTTTTCATAATGCCCAGTATGAGCCCAGCCACAATTTTTGTTTTCTCCTTCACCATTTCATGGCTCCTTTGGGGAAGGTTTCAGTATATGTTCCTTTCCACCTCTTTCCACCTCCCTCTTCCCCTTTTATGCAGCCCACAGTAGCTGCTGGACCTGCATGGGACTCCCTAGGAGGCCTGTGTGAATCACAGAACAGAGTGGACACCTGTCCTGTCTTCAGCCAGAAGGCTTGTGAGGCCAGTGTGACCACAGCCGCACTCTTCCAGCCAGACACTCTGCTCTCATGTGTATAGTTGGAGTTAATTCAAGGCTTAGGAATGTGTCTGCCAAACATAATTAAGGAACGAGATGGGTGGGAGTAGGGCAGGAGCTGTGAAGCTAGGAGTGTCTGGGGAGTGGCGAACGGTTTAACATGGCAGATGCTTCACCACAACCAAGGATGAGAGGAGAACTTTACCCAGGGCATTGACGGTGTCTGTGGGCATCTGGGCAGGGGGCTCTGGGCCCCCACTGAGGGCGTGGATTCCCTCCTGGGGCAGTGCATACGTGTGTAGTCCTCCCTGGAGTCCTGAAGTTTCCAATCTGTGTCCCACCTGGGCCATTTCCAGCTGGACAGTGGTATGCAAGTTTCCCCTCCTGGAGCCTGCTCGGTATCATACCATGGCAGTTAGCTGTTTCTGTAACCTGCTGTAGGCTGCTTGGAAGGAAAAGAGGACCACTGACTGGAACTGTTTAAGTTTGATTGGGATAGGTGAAATGCCACCTTTTCCAGGTTTTTTTTCTTGAAGCTGGCAATTTCCACTAATGCCTGGGTTCATGGGTTAAATTAGATGAACCAATTCAGCGGTCAAACAGTGACGTTAAAAGAGGCACAGGCAGAGTTCCCAAGCCAGATCATCTCCTGCTATGAATGTCGTGCCTTGACTGCCTTTCTCTGGCAGCTGCTGATTCTTCTACAGCTCTCTCTAGGGTGATGACCACAGTCGAGGATGTCATGGGGAGCAGAGAGTGACCTTGCCATCCCCAGCCTGCCAGCTGTGAGCAGAGACGATTTTCAGCACATGAAGTGGAACCAGGGATGCCTCAAGAATCCCTTCTCTGTAACATGCAACTTGGGGGCCAGATATAGTGGGCCATCCTGTCTGGTCCCACAGAGAGGAAAGGAGGCCACTTGAGCCAGGGGTTCAGCTCATTGCAACCTCGTTCAAACCTGAGGGGGAATTGAGTGCCACAGAATTGGTCAGCCACTGGACAGAGATCTTTGAGAAGATAGGCATCCCAGTGGCCCCAGAGTCCAGCGAGAACATCGTGGCTCACATCCTGGGAGCCAAAACAGTTAAGTGCGGTGGCACCAGGAGGGGGAGAAGAGGGACGAGGGAGAACTGTGGGAGAGCTACATCAGACTTTGCCTCGCCCCCCCCCCCCGCCCCAGGATGCTTACATGAATCGGATGGGACTTTTCTGTAGTATGGTCATAGATAGATGCTCATTTAGTTATCCAACAAATAGTTACAGTGTGCGCCATGCTCGAAGGGGTGGGGGTTGTCATAGATGATGAAAGGTTCCAGTGCTGGTTCCACGGCACATGAAGAAACCTTGGTTTGAACTGGATGCTGGTGCTTCATGCCTGTCATGCTAGCTACTTAGGAGGCTGAGATGGGAGGATCAAAGCTTAAGGCCCAGGCAGGAAAGACTGTTAGACTCTTATCTCCAACTAACAACCAAAAAGAAAATGCCAGAAATGGATGTGTACCTCAAGCCGTAGACTGGTCGACTTGAGTAAAAAGGCTCAGGGACAGCACCCAGGCTCCTAATTCAAGGCCAGGAGTGAGACAAAGAAAGGAAACAGAGAGAGAGGAGGAAGGACGAAGGGAAAAAAAGAGGAAAGGAAGGAAGAAGGGAGCATGCGAGCTTTGGTTTGGAGTCCCTGGATCATGGGAGCCAACCACTCACAATCTCTGAGGGTAACATTTCAGAGCCTAAAGCCAGTATGTAGGACTAAGCCACTGATCCTTCAGCAACTTCATGACATCCAGGAGCTGTGTGGTCACCAACTGCAGGGGGAAGCAGCCTCAGGAAGGACCTAGGGCTCAGGGTGTGTCACCAGGTTTCAATTATCCCGGCCCTAGCAAGTTTATTTCCTGGTCAGATAATAAGAAATTGTCTAAGGGCTAGGGAGGTATTGGGGTGAGGGAGTGTCAAGGGCGGGGCAAGGCATAAGCAGGAAGATGAAGGGGTAGGACGATCCCAGGTCAGGTGTGTCAGGCCATTGAAGCCATGATCTCTCCTGATAATATAGACCACCAGTTATGGAGTCTTTGACCCAGCCACACTTCTATTAAGAGTCCTGGAACCTTGGGATCACCATTAACTGCCTGGCTGTTGTCCACTGCAGGATGCCTGTGCAGTACATCCTTGGGGACTGGGACTTTCCATGGCTCAATCAGAAGATGACACCCCCCCCCCCGTGTTCATTCCTCCACCAGAGACAGAGGTAAGTGGGCCACTGGCACAGGACAGCCAGGGAATGAGGACGGGAGTCGGGACCCAAGTGACTTCGAGACTTCCTCTAGGGGGCGCTAGGACCACGTGACTGCCATTCTCAGGGACAGAGGTGGGTCTCTGCTGGCTCAACCTTTAGTCTACATGGCAGTCTGGGATTCAGAGAGGGCTGACTGAAGGTGGGGCAGGCTTGGGTTGAGGCTGGTGGGAAAACAAGTGGCACTGGGCTCTGAGCAGGGTTGTTTCTTTGAGGATACTCACAACCTAAGAACATTCCTGGGATGGACCAGCACTTTTCTCCTTCCAGAGAGAGAGGGAGTTGGAGTCCCTTGGCCGAGAAATCCTTTCATATTCACATCCTGTGGTTGGATAACTAGAACTCACCTTGCTGCCCAGTGTCAAGGCAGGACAGTGAGAGATCCTGAGTCTTTGATAAGGTCAGAGGATCCTCAGTATGAGATTGTACTTGAATGCCCTAACTTTGTGCATGGTCAGTCCCATCTAAGACTGCCATGATGTAGGACATAGAATCTAGAGAATCAGAGCCGGATGGGGTCTGTTCTGGGAGTCTTGAGTATTATGTGTGAACTTTGAGATCCCGTGTGCCAACCTGCTTCCCTTTCTTGGGTGGGTCTTTGCTAGAAAAAGCTTGAAACTAAGGACCGGATCTTATCCCTTGTCTTTGATGTTTAAAGCTAGCACATTATCATTTGAGCCAAAGCTTCACTTCCAACTTTTTTGGGTGTTTAATTGTAGAAAAAGAGTTCTAATGGACTTTGCTGCCAAGGGTGGAATCCAATTGTAGTCCTCAGATCTGTCTCCTGAGGGGATAGGATGAAAAGGATGGAAAATTATCTTTGGCCGGGTGCCAGTAGCTCATGGCTGTCATCCTACGTACTCAGAAGCTGAGATCTGAGGATCACGGTTCAAAGCTATCATGGGGAGGAAAGACCCTGAGACTCATCTCCAATGGACCACCTGAAAACTGAAAGTGGTGCTGTGGCTCAAGTAGTAGAATGCTTGCCTTGAGTTGAAGAGCTCAGGGACAGCACCCAGGCCCAGAATTCAAGCCCCACAACTGCAAAAAAGAAAGAAAGCAAACCATCTTTGCCTGCAAAGGATGGTGGAGGTGTGTGGGGGGGGGAGGAGGAGGATGCTGTAGTTGGGAGACCAGGTGCTGGCATCACTGTACAGACATTTTTTTTTATTTTTTATTTTATTTATTTATTTTATTTTATTTGTGAACATACTGTACAGAGGGGTTACAATTACATGGGCAGGATAATGCGTACAGTTTTTACCAAGCTTTGCAGTCTCCTCCTTTGTTTATCGTTCACATCCCTTCCCAGCCTCCCTCCTCCCCCCCAGTCCCAATCCTTCTCCCCCCCCCCCCCCGCAGACATTGTAAAGCTCGTTATGGACATGACAACTTGTACTTCTCATTGTTGCAACAGGTCCACCTGTATCCTTAAACAACTTGTTTTTCCCCATATCCTCCACAAGTTATACTGACATCAAAAATAGTGAAAGCAGGGGTTATACTGTGGGGGAGGGACATACAAAGCAACAAAGAAATAATCTTATAAATGCGTTAGAGACACATGCATGAAAGAAAAAAACATTAAAATACATATCTAAGGGTTCATTTTCCTAACATCACATTATCTGACCTTTTCCGCTTGACTCATACATATACTACATATTGCAAATAAGGGAAACCATGGGGCCTATGTTTCTCTGGGCCTGGATTACTTCGCTTAATATAATTCTTTCCAAGTCTTTCCATTTCCTAACAAATGGGGCAATGTCATTCTTTCTGATGGAGGCATAGAATTCCATTGTGTACAGACATTTTTAAGAACTCCCCAAGTTTGCCCCAGTTTGAAGCCAGAGCTTCAGGAGGGCTTGGCCTGTGGCAGGCAGGGATTGGGCAAATGGGTGCAAGGGTGGGATTATTGTGTCTGTATTCTCTCCATTGAAGGATGGATTTGGATGCTGGGTGACAAAGTCTGAAGTTAAGGGTTGCAAGAAGTGTGTGGCCTGACGAGGATGGGTTTCCTCTGGGTATGTGAAGTTGGCTGAAGCCGGAAGCCGCTGGTGGCTCACAACTGTCATCCTAGCTACTCAGAAGGCTGAGATGTGAAGACCATGGTTCCAAGCCAGCTTGGGAAGAGAAGTCTGTGAGACTTGATGTCAAATGGACCACCAGAGAACAGGATTTGGAGCTGTGGCGCAAGGGATATTTCTCACCTCCAGCTGAAGAGCTGAGGGACAGCGCCCTGGCCGGGAGTTCAAACCCCATGACCAACTACAAAATAAGGGGGGGGCTAAGTTTTCCGCATAGCAGTGTGGACAGTAGGATCTGCCATGTTGCACTATGAGACATTCCAGATATGTGAGAGGCTTACTGGTTTTTCTATAGTGGGTCTAATGTCGGTAGTGCCACCTTCTTGAGGGTAGGATGTGATCCTAATGGAGACAGTCCATGGTTCTGCTCTCAGGGACTGCTGAAGCCTTGGGCTGTCCGTGCGTGTGTGTGTGTGTGTGTGTGTGTGTGTGTGTGTGTGTGTGTGTGTGTGTGTGTGTGTGTCTGTGTCTCTGTCTTTGTCTGTGTCTGTGTCTATGTCTGTGTCTGTGTGTGTTTGGTGTTAGAAGAGCTGGGCCTTGAACTCAGGGTCTAGGTGCTGTTCCTGAGCTTCTGTGCTCAAAGCTATTGCTCTGACACTTGAGTCATAGCTCCACCTCTGGCTTTTTGGTAGTTCACTGTAGATAAGAGCCAGACATTCTTTCCAGAATGGGCTGGTTTTGAACCCTGATCTTCAAACCTCAGCCTCCTGAGTAGCAAGGAAGACAAACATGAAGCACCCCTGCAGGTTGTGTGTGTGTGTGTGTGTGTGTTTGTTTGTTTGTTTGTTTGTGTGTGTGTGTGAGTGTAGAAGTGGGCTGTAATAAGAAGCACTGGACCCTTTGGTAACTTCGGCTTGCGTACTTTGGGGGTACATGGGCTTTGTGGCTGAGGTCTGGGGACCTGGAAGGGTCAGATGCTTAATGGGGACTCAGCACTTAAATTATAAGACCAAGGGATCTGTGTGCCCTGGAGATGTCTACTCGTGCCACGGACAGGCTCTGTTGGGACGGCTGAAGACACCTAGTAGGGGTAACTGGAACAGGTAGGGAGATGGCAAACAGACAACTCACACACAAGAGGAGTGAATGCTGAGTGTGATTTATTGCAGAGGATGACAAGCTTTTATAGAAAAAAGTCTCCATGAGAAAGGGCAAAAGGTTACACAATCTTGTTGCAAGGCTTTGGGTGGTCACCAGCTGGTCGCCTGATCTTGTTCTTGGATGATGAGTTATGACGATAGGTACTTGTTCCAGGCTTTACCTCATCAATCCCATAAGAATAGCAAAGTAAATCGGTTTTGAGATGCTTATCACATATTAACCATTAACCAGAGCATATGGGCAAGGTGTTAGACAGAAAGGCATAAACTCTAGTATTTTATTTTTTCTTCTGCTTAGTTTTGTACTTTATGCATTTCAAATCTTTTCTAAGCAATTGTGCTTCTTTGCAATTCTTTAGAAGGTCCCCAATTTGTTGCCAAAAATCATGATATTCAGTATACTTAGCTAAATCTGGCCATACATCAAATACAGGCTCATAGTGTCTTCTCTGTAACCCTTTCACATAATCGTTTACTCTTCTCCATAGAGGCCTTAACTGTCTCATAAGATCTTCCTTGTTCTTTTTTGATAGTAAGCACCAAGGAGTCCTAGATCTAGCAAGTCTCTCAGTAAATGGAAGAGAGTAATAGGAAATTCTTTCTCCTAAGTAATTTTCCCAACGGTTGCCATCCTTATCATACACACCTGTAAAAGGCTATGGATCTTGGGGAAGTCTTTGAGGCCCTCTTGATAAGGCAGGATCCCACCAGCATCCCCTAATAAGCCACTGCCATCTTCCATCCACCAATCTTTTAGGAATCTTATTTAGTTTTTGGTCTAAATATCCCTCTACATCTTTCTTATCTACAGGATATCTACTGTAGATACTTCAGGATTAAAGGGAAGTCTCCAATAGCCATACACTCTTTCTGCTCTAGCCGTGCCTACAGCTTCTTGTAAATCTCTTACAAACAATTCCTTCTGCTGAAGTGAAGTCATAAAACCCCCAATGCTTTTATTTTCACTTATGACTTGTTTAATAGCCTCCATAAGAGGAGCTTTCAGCGTAACACTTAAATCTGGTGGATTAGTCATATTCTCAGGACACTCATCGGATGTTGGAGTCATCATCACTTCCAAGAAAGAGCCCTGAATAAGAGAATGTTGAGCATGAGTAAGTAGAACAAGCAGCAGGAACAGTAAAAGAATAATGGGCACTCCTATGCAGCGAAGAAAAGAGAAACAGGAACAGGAAAACATCTTTCCAAGGGGCTTGCCAGACTTTCCAGGACGTAGGCCTCTTGGAAGCCCCACTCTCAGATCTGATAGCAGATGTTCCATGCTAAGCAGACTCCACTGGAATAGGCGTGGCATACTCCCTTGGACATGGTTGGTGGCAGAAGGAGCTTGGGAGGACCTGGGGATGGGGCCCGCAGGGGGTGACTCCCCAGGTGGACAGAGAGCATGGCCAGCACTTAGTAAGGATGAGAGCCCTGTTAATATGGAGCACACTCTCATGGTTCAGACTTTGGGTCTTATCATGATGTTTGATGGACGAGGCCAACCGTATTTTAAATGTTGACCTGTGATCTTCAGATCTCAGCCTCCTGAATAACTAGGATTATTGGCATGAGCCTCTGGCACCAGGGCCTCTGATTCTTTTTGGTATATTACAGTTTGAATTCAAGGCTTTAGACTTGCCAGTCAGGTCTTCTAATATGTGAGCCAAGACTTTCTGTCTTGGGCATTTCCGAGTTAGAGTCTCAATATATGCTCAGGCTGGTCTGGATCGGGATTCCCCACTGCTACCTTTCTGGCCAGACCCTGGTTGTAAGAAAATGAATTCACTCTATGTCTATATCGTTTTGGGGATGTCGTTTTGGGGAGTGGGGGCAGTGTGAAGAGGAAAGACCCCAGAACTGACACCTCCTGGGGGACATTTCTTCTTGTTACAGAGCCAAGTCATTGCTGTGTATGACAACGAAGCCGCCAGCAGACTGACCTGGAACAATGCTCAAAGGTATGTAGGCTGTTGAAGTATCAAACCCACCCATGTCTGCTTCCCACTCACAACAAGGGGGAGCAGTGCAGGTGGTCCAGCACTGGCCCTAGGGGATTATACATGGATGGTGGTGGTCAGGTGCCAGTGGTTCCCGCACATCATCCTGGCTATTGGGGAGGTTGAGGGCTGATGGACGTGACTCAAAGCCAGTCCAGGCAGGAGAGTCTGTGAGATTCTTATCTCCCATAAACCAACAACCACCCCCCCACACACAAAGCCAGATTTGGTGCTGTGGCTCAAGTGTTAGAGCCTCAGCCTTGAGTAAAAGAAACTCAGGAATGACATTCAGGCCCTGAATCCAAGCCCTAAGACTCACAAAAAAATAATGAAATAAATGAATAGTGGGCATCTGTTACCTTACTACCAAAAAGGATGGATTCAGTTTTCTCTCTGGTACTTGTATCCAAAGGTAATGGGCTTCTCTTGCTGTTCTTCTAAACTTCTCCTCTCCATTAACTTTCCAGGCTTCAGTTGCAGGATAGAATTCATATCATTCCACTCAATGTGACCTTATGTACCCTCCCCTACCCGCCTTCCTTGGGGTGGGGATCCTGGATGTACTCACCACTGAGAGGATGAGGAACCGGAGAAATAGGGTAGGTATCCCTGAAACTTATACACACGCGCGCGTGCGCACACACACACACACACACACACACACACACACACACACACACACACACACACCCATACTCACCCAGGCCAACTCAGACTAGCCTTTTCCAAAGATACTTCATCTCCTTGGATTAACTGACTTAGGAGAGGAACTTGATTTCCTGTAACTAAGTATTTTAACTAGGGCTTGCTAGTTGACATGAGATAAACAGAAGCTCAAAAGAAAGGCTCTGGTGTCCATCACCTCTGGCTCAGGCTCACACCTGACATCCTGGATACTTGGGAGGCAGACATCTGAGGATCAAAGATTGAAGCCAGCCATGAGCTGGAAAGCTGGTGAGACTCTTCTCTCCATGGAACCACCAAAAAGTCAGAAGTGGAGCTGTGGCTTAAGTGGTAAAGCACCAGCCTTGAGTACAAAAACTCAGAGACGCAGCTCCCAGATCCTCAGTTCAAGCCCACACAAAGAAATGGACCCATCTTGTTGCCCCCAGACTGCCTGGGCCTCCACTGTCCTCTCACGGAGTGTGATACAGCACTGGTCCCTGGTTAGTGTATCAGAGCCTTCAAAAATTGGGTGGTGGAAACCAGGCCTTCTCCTTCATGTGCTTTCAGCCCACACCAGCAGGAAGGGAGAGTGTGACAAGGCCAACAGCCTGCAGAGCAGAGAAGACCCCACTCTGCCAGGGTGATTGGAGCAGGATTCTTAGAAGTGCACTTGAAAAGGGGTCTTGCTTAACAAGGAGTATCTGACAGGAAGCACACAGAGCAAAGATGCTGTACATAAAGGACAACATAGTGGAGCATGTTCACTTCCAGCCAGAGCTGCTGCTGAGAAACTCGGTACAGATGTGCAGGACTGTCCTGAGACACACCTGAGTGGTTACAGAAGAACAGCTATCCAGGGTTGGGATTGTGTCTTAGCAGGACTGGGCTTGCCTAGCGCACAGGAAACCCTGGGTTCAATTCCTAGGTTCCACATACACAGAAAAAGCTGGAAGTGGCAACATGGCTCAGGTGGAAGAGCACTGGCCTGGAGCAAAAGAAGCTTGGGTACAACACCTAAGCCCCGAGGTCAAGACCCAGGACTGTCAACATAAAACAGCACTCCAAGGGTCCTTGGTGACAGTTGGATGGCTATGCCCTGTAGCTCTTAGTAGATCCATCTATTTTATGTGTCACCTTCTTTGACAGAGGGAAGCTGGACACTCCTGCCCTGGCATCTCCTGGACCCAGTTATCAGCAAACCTCCCAACATCTTCCACCAGGACATGGAGTAGCTGGCCCCAGAAATCCTCAGATACTGGTTGAGTGTGGCAGGGGGATACAGGGCAGGCCCCAGAAATCCTAGTGGATCTGATCTGCCCCAGATGACCATGCCTTCCAGAGGAGGCGGTTGGGAGGTTAGAGAGGGGTAGTGATGTGGAAGGGGCACTTTAATGCCTACGGCCCTACCCAGATTCCGAGCCTCCCTTTGCTGTCCCTAAGGGATCTAGAGGAGTGACTAGGTTGGAGTGTCTAGAGGAAGACTAGTTGGAAATTCTAAAGAATGAGACACCATAAACTATGCTCCGATGGCCCATACCTATCATCCTGGCTACTTGGGAGTATCTTGTTTCCCCAACACAGGCAGGAATGTCCCAGGGGAGTCTCATCTCCAATCTCCAAGCAGAAGTGGCACCATGGTTCAAATGGTAGAGCACTGGCCTTGAGCAAAAATCATCATCAGGGACAGTACCCAAGGCCTGAGTTTAAGCCCCTCAGCCAAAAACAAAAACAAAAACAAAAAAAAAAACAAAAAAAAATCCAAAAAAGAAAGACACTCCTTGCCTGCAAGAGATGGTTAAGGAGTGGGGTTACTGTGGTTGGGAGACCAGGTGCTGTCCTCAGGGTACAGAAATTTCTAAGAACTCCCCAGTTTTGCCCAAGGGTGAAGTTACAGCATGGTGGGCTTTGCCTTACCAAGATCTCCAGAGGTCGTGGCCTTTCTTAGGCAGGGAGTAGGCGAATGGGAATAGGGGTGGGAGGGTAGTGTCAATTATATTCTCCCGATCCATAGAAGAATGGTTTTGTATGCTGGTGTCAAAGTCTGAAGGGAAGGGCTGCAGGTGGTTTGTGGCCTGACAAGTTGGGTTTCCCCTGGGTGGGAGAAGGTGGCTGAAGCCAGGCATTGTCAGTGGCTCACAACTGTCATCCTAGTTACTCAGGAGGCTGAGCTCTGAGGATCCAGTTTCAAAGCCAGCTCGGCCAGGAAAATCTGTGAGACTTTTTCTCCAGTGAACTACCAGAAAACCGTAAGTGGTGCTATGGCTCCAGTGGTAGAGCATGCACCTTCAACTGAAGAGCTGAGGGACTGCGCACAAGCCCAAAGTTCAAACCCCATGACCAACAACCAAAAATAAGGTAGCTGAGTTTTCCACATAGCGGTGTGTACAGTAGGAAATGGCATGCTGTGTCATGAGCCATTCCAGACATGTGAGATGCTCTGAGTTTTGTCTATAGTTGGTCTGAGGATGGTAGTGCCATCTTCTCAAGGGTTGGGGTATTCAGTTGCTCAGGGACTGCTGAGGCCTTGGGCTACCCATGTGATGTGTGTGTGTGTGTGTGTGTGTGTGTGTGTGTGTGTGTGTGTGTGTGTGTGTGTATTTTTCCATCATCTTTCTCTGTCCCCTTCATTGGTGCCTGTTTGCCTCTTTCTGACCTCACATGGTGCCCCTCCTGCACAGCAACCTTGCCTTTAGCCCCTTATCAGGGTCTACAATGAGTCTTAAATTGCCAGAGACCTGCATATTTCAGCTTTTCTTTGGGGCCCAAATCCAGTTGTCCATGTTTTTGGCCACCTCCAGGGGATCCTGGGTTAGCAGGGCAGGTGGCATAGGTTCTCCCCCGACACAGGGTGTGGGGGGCGGGGGCTCAGTCATGTGATGTCCTATCATTTTCCTCAGCTGGTCCTCTGGCTGCATGTCCCTTCCTGAAGGCTGGTAGTGGAGTGGGAGAAGGGTGGTTGTCTGTGGCTCTGGACAACTCAAGCATGAAAGCTGACTGAAGGCCGCCCAACCAAGGATTTTCCGGGGCTACATGGGAGGTGAGGCCAAGGTGGCTTGGAAGTATCTGTCGGTGTATAGGAAATGTCATTGTACCTTACCAAGGAAAGTCTATCTTCCAGCCCCAGCTGGGCCTCTCTAGGTCCTTCTAGACAATTCTGGATGCCCAGAACACAGAAGCACAGACTTTAGATTCCAGGGCTAGAGAACTGGTGGATGAGAGACTGGTATGAGAGACTGGTATGGCCAATACCTCAATGTTCTGGGGCATTAGCCTTGACCTGGCTATGACCCCCTTGTGTATGTTCACTTCTTAATCCAGTGTTGGCCACACACCAGCCTTTTGTGGCAGTGCTGTGGAAGTGGCAGGAGTGGAAGTGAGATCTAGGATAACCAAAATCTGGATATAGGGCCTGTGGGGATGGGGATGGCAAAGGTTGTCTATTAAGAAAAACATCTCAGATCTGGAACTCAGGGCCTAGGCACTGTCCCTGAGCTAACACACTACCACTTGAGCCACAGCTCACCTTTCATCTTTTTTAGTAGTTTAGCGGAGAGAAGAGTCTCGTGGACTTTGCTGCCTGGGCTGGCTTCAAGCTGCCATTTTAAGAGCTCAGCCTCTGAGTAGCTGGGGTTGCTGGTATGAGCCATTGGCAGCTGCTAAGGATGTTACCGTGTGTATGTGTGTGTACGTGCACATGTAAGTGTGTGTGTGTTTGTGTGTGTGTGTGTGTGTATGTGTGTGTTTGTGTTTACCAGGGCTTGAACTCAGAGCCTAGGTGGTATCCTTTAGCTTGTTTGCACAAGGTTGGTGCTGTACCACTTGAACTAGGATATCTCTGCTTCCCAGCTTTTTGGTGATTCATTTGAGAGAAGAGTCTACCCAGGCTAGCTTTGAATCTTGATTGATCCTCAGGTGTCACTCTTGAGTAGCTAGGATTATAGACATGAGCCACTGGCATCCAGCTACAAAGATGTCTTCTCATACTCTCTTCTGTTCTAACACATTGTCTGCTTGCCCTGGCCTAGATCCTCTCACCTCTACATCAGCTCCCAGCAGCCGCTGACTGTGTGGAGAACATAAAGCTCAAAATTAATCCTATTTCTTTGTCCTCTGGGAAGGGAATGTTTCCTCTGAAGCCTGGTTTAGGAGGGGAAGCTGCAGATGGGTACTCGGCTTGGAGAGAAGTACTCTGTTTTAGTCAAGAAGGAAAGTGTGGCCAGATGCTAATAGCTGATTATGTCCTATTCCTAGCTCCTCAGGAGGCTGAGATGTGAGGATTACCATTCAGAGCCAGTCCAGCTAGAAAAGTGTGTGAGACTCTCTTCTGCAAATAACCACTCAAAAGCTGGAAGAAAAGCTATGGCTCAAGTAGTAGAGTGGTAGCCTTGAACGAAAAAACTGAGGGACAGAGCCCAGGCCTTGAGTTCAAGCCCTAGCACCAAGATGCATGGGTGTGCGTGCACACACGCACATGCTCACACACACATATACACACAGACACCCAGACACAGACACACACACACACACACACACACACACACACACACACACACACACACACACACACACACACACACGAGCTGAGCTAGAACTGGGGGCAGTCCTGAGGCATAGTCATAGTCACAGTAAACTCTCAAAGTAGATCAAGTGCTTTCTCCCTAAGTCCTTCTTGGGCTGAGTGGGTCTGGGCCATGGCAGTAAGTTCCATTGAATCTGCCCCTCCATCTGTGCACGGGGACACAGGACCAAGGGAAGGACACTATGGATGCTCGTTGTAGTCAGTCCAAGATTGCAGACCTTCATCTGTCCCCAAGCAGTGGAGAGGAAAGCAGGGTTCTGAGCCCTGGGACTCCTGGGATAGCAACTGCTACAAGCATCAGCCAGCCAGCTGTGGATACCTGAGCCTACAAGTCTTTCATGAGCCCACACCTGCCCAAGGTGTGCCTGACAGAGTCACAAACTTGTGATACCCGCATGAGTGGGCATTACCTGCTGTGCCATCTTGCAGCTCCTGGCCCTCCTGGCCCAGAACCGTGGTCTGAAATGTCGGTTTACTGTTCAGATGCACACTGCACCCATGACGGATGCCATTCTGATGACCCGGCTGATGACCTCCATGCCCCAAGGCGGGAACCTTCTCGATACTGTGGCCTGTTCCATACACAAAGGCCGCCAAAGAGACTGCTCTGAAGACACCTAGACATTGGGAGACCTGACCCTCAGGGGCCCATTGGAAAGCACTCTGCCTAGAGCCACAGAGTGAGCTCCAAACAGGTGTTTGTCAAGGGGCTCAAACTCTGGGCCTGGGCACTGTAGCTCAGCTCTTCAGCTTACCATTTGATCCACAGCACCTCTTCCAGATTTCTGGTGGTTCCTTGGAGATCAGAGTCTCCTGGACTTTCTTGCCAGGGCTGGCATTGAACCACAATCCTCTGATCTCAGCTTCCTGAGGATCTAGGAGGACATGCATGAACCACATGCGCTTAGCTGATCTGGCCTTTCACCACAGTGGGCTAGGAGCTTCTTAAAGCTTTTCTTTATTTTTTTCTGTGCCAGTACTGGGGCTTGAACTCAGAGTTTGAGCCCTGGTTTCTTAACTTTTTTGAAAGGCTGGCACTTTACCACTTGAGCCACATTTCCATTTCTGCCTTTTGGTAGTTCATTGGCAAGAAAAGAGTTTCACTAACTTTCTTCCCCTGAGTTGGATTTGACCCACGATATCTGGTCTCAGTCCCCTGAATAGCTAGGATTTACAGGGGTTGAGCCACTGGTTGATAGAAACTTTTCTTAAGAAAGAGTTCTTCCCTGCATTTGCCCTGACTCCTCCATGCAAAGGAGGCCTCTGAGGGTCAGGAGCTGTGAAAAATAGGCTTCCAGCCACTGGAAATGGCTGGGGTCACTGGAAAAGCCAAGCTAATCTTCCCCCTGGGCCCCATTCTGGGTCCCCACCCTTTGCCCTACCTGTGACTCAAGTACAAACCATTACCCAGCTTTGAATGTACTGCTAGACTTGTCTGAAGCCAAAGAACCTTCATTCTACCCACACGACTTCCTCTACACCATACCTCAGGACCTTTGCCCAAGATCGACCTTCTGCCTGAGGATCTCTGTCCTGTTCCACATCTTAGAACTCCTGTGGAATTTTGGCACTGGTTATATCACCTCCTGGACCAACTCTATCCTTCCCTTTTCCCTCTTTTTTTTAAAATATCGAATTGCTAGAGATGGAACTTGTGAAGGCTGACTAGCAAATGCTCTATCTTGGTGTGTGTGTTTGTGCCAGTCTGGGGGTTTGAATTCATCACCTTCACAGTATCCCAGAACTTTTGTGCTCAAGGATAGCACTCCAGTACTTGAACCACAGCTCTACTTCTGGCTTTTTGGGTGTTTAATAGGAGAAAATTGTCTCATTATAGTCTTTCCTGCTTGTAATTTTGATCCTCAGATCTCAGCTTCTTGAGTAGCTAAGATTACAGGGGTGAGCCACCAACACCTGACCTCTACCTCTTACTTCTAACCTTGCCCTCCTCTGAGTCCCAGAAGAATATGTCTCACCAGGGTCCCTTTTTTGCCAGTCTTGGGGCTTAAACTCAAGGTCTGAGCATGTTCCTGAGCTTCTGTTGCTCAAGGCTAGCTCTCTATTACTTAAGTCGCAGTGCCACTTTTGGCTTTTTCTTTTTCTGTGGTACTGAGGAATCGAACCCAGGACTTCGTGGAATCTAGGTAAGCACTCTACCACTAAGCCACATTCGCAGCCCAAGGCTCAATTCTAACAGGAGCTATGAGGGTGGGATTTATTGGCTAACCCCTTTCAGCGCAGAAATCACTGGCTATTTCCTATCTTTCCCAGGATTTGGGACCAGCCTGAGACTTGGCAATCAGGAATGATGAATGAGTGATAGGCACCAGGCCCCACATCCTACAGAGGGATCTAGAATATGGAGCCAGAACCTTGGACAACTCCTACAGCCTAGGAAGAGTGGTCTTCCTGGAGGCATTGGCTGGCTTCTAGGTGTCCTGATGGGATACCTCTCCCACAACATAATGCACCTGTTGCACACACCAGCACAGGCAAAGCCTTTGGGGCTTCACTACTTAAATGGCAGAGAAGGATGCTTTGTTCAAGCTGCCGGCTCAGACTTATTATTTTCTCAGCGTTTGTCTCAGCTTGCCCAGGTTTGGGGGCTGGGCATGGGCAAACTGCTGAATGCCCATCATCCATACACCATCCATCAATACACAGAGACATAGAATTACTGCCTTCTTTCTTTCTTTTTTTTTTTTTGACAGGTCCAGGATTGAACTATGAGCCTAGGCCATGTCCCTGAGCTCCTTTTGCTCAAGGGTAGTGTCTGCCCTTGAGAAACAGCCCCACCCATGTGTGTATTTTTTTTCCTGTGGTCTCTTACAAATAAGAGTGACAGGAACTTTCCTGCCCCAGCTGAATTCAAACTGGCATTCTCTACATCTCAGCCTCCTGAGGAGCTAGGATTATAGCCGCTGATTAGAAGCCACTGACACCTGGCTTTCTTTTCTTCTGGTTCTTTTTTTAATCATGACAATATGAAGTCTTCACAGTGCCATTCCAATGGTTTGCTTTCGAAGGGAACTACCCAGGCCTGGAGTTAGAATGCTAGGACTGCTCCCCACAAATGGAGGGAGAATCTGACAAACTCATTCCTATTCATGTGAATGCTAATCGAATGTTATAAAAGTAATAATTTGCAGTTAAATCTTGATTCTATTTTAGAATGCCACACACAAATTACTAGATTTATATCTTCCATTCTAGCACCTAATGGAAGGATATTGACTAATTTTTAATTACAGATTTTGCAAGTATTCAACCATAATACTTCATTAAATGGAGGCATAATGTAATCACTAATAATTGGTTATATATATATATATAATATCTTCACATTCCCTCTTTGTATATATATGCATATATATACACACACTTACATATATATATATATATATATATATTCACATCTATCTATCTATTTATCTATCTATCTTTCTGTCTATCTATATATTGGGCACTATTGTGGCTTGATCACAGGTCTTCAGAACTTCCTGGCAGCTCAATTTGCCACACGCTGGTCTGCTAAGAGTGTGACCCCATTTATGGATTGGGCATTGTGAGTTAAAATCCCAGAATGGCCAAAAACTTATTCGTGGAGTAAGAAGCTAATTTTGACACATTTTTTCTTCTCTGTGACAGTCCTTGGACTCAGTGTGATATATAATCCATATGTAAATATATCCTAGGTGATATGAGGTAATGAAACATTATATGTGTAATAATACTAAATTAATAAGTGTAATAAACGTCATATGCTGTAAACCCATGCAATATAAATAGATCTCATATATAAATATTAGTTTTTTCCAGTGCTAGGGCTTCAATTCAGGCTCTGGGAATTGGTCTGAATTTCTTGTTTTCAAGGACGGTGATCTTCCCCTTCACCCACAGTGTCACAGATTTACCCAGACCCTGAGTTCAAATCAAAGGACTGCCAGAAAAATAGTGCAAATTCCAAGCCAGGGCATTATTATTATTATTATTTTGGTCAAAGCATGGGGCTTGAACTCAGGTCTTGGCATCTCTGCCACAACCAACCCTGGGATCCTAGGACCAGAGTTCAAATCTTGGGGCTGGCAAAAAAAAATTCAAAAGAGAAGGATAAAACTGAGATGAGAAGGGCAAAGAGGAGGCAACAGTGCTTGATAAGAAATGTACTAGTTATCTTGCCCATGTAATTGTAACTCTTCTGTATGGTATTCTCGCAATAAAAAAAAAAAAAAACTAAGAAGTTCAAGAAGGTGGTTTTACTTTTTTTTTCCCTTTGCGTTGTGGCCATCCTGCGTCTAAATGACAAGGCTCAGAAAGTGTACATGACCTTGCATTGCTGATGTTTGGTGGGCTATTAGGGAAGCCATAGCCAAAAGAAGCAACTTAGGACTGGAGGTGAAATCCTGGTACTGCCATGAATGAATGGTGGGAGATTCTATGGCACATTCTGATATACATCCATACAAATGAAATGTTACAAAAGGAACAAATAAATTACTAGTGTATGATTATGTTATAAAACTATATACAACAATTATACTACATTAATTTTCAATTAATGCTGTCTCGCTTAAATAGTCGAGTACTAGCTTTGAGCATAAAAGCATAGGGACTGTGTCTAGACCTTTACTCAAGACCCTAGTAGTGGCACCAAAAAAAAAACAGCATGTTCTGACTGCAATGATTTAAGGATAAGCTGCAAATACCTCATCACAGAGCAAGCTTGGAGTCTGGTGTTAACAGGTGACCTCCAACCCGACTTAGCCAGAGGTAAACCACTGTAACCCATCTTCACCGAAACAGATGCTGCTGGCTCACTCACCCCTGTCATCCAAGATACTCAAGGGCTGAGATCTGACACTGGTGGATTTAGAACTCAGCCCTGGCATTAAATCTGCGAAACTCTGACCTGTGGCTCAAAGTGGCAGAGCTCTAGGCTTGAGCTAAACATCTTAGGATAGTACCCCCAATCTTTGAGTGCAATCCACGTGGATGACTCCCCCCCAAAAAACCCACCCCTCTAAATCATTACATGTGAACTTCGTGAGGTTTGTGATGTGTTTCTGAAAGAATGGTGATACCGATGAAAGCACCCTAATTCTAATGACAGCATTTGGGATACCGCTATGTGATGAGTTCTTCATGAGTTGTTATGTGCCTAGTCCTAAACGGGGTTCATTCTTTCATCTGGTCCTTGTAAGAGCTTCACAAGTAAGATGATTGTGCAGATGGGAAAGTTGAGGCTCAGATATGCCCACATGTCAGGGCCAAAATGATGTATGTACTGAAATCTAGTGAGTTGTCTCCTGCAGACAATTATTTTGGTTTAGTTTTTTCCATCATGTACCTTGAACTCAGAGCTTAGGCGCTGACTTTCATTTTGGGCTCATGGCTAGCACTCTACCACGTGGATCCAACGACCCCTTGCAGTAAAGTGTCAGAGCTTAGGTGTCCTTAGCTGAGGTCTGTCATCCAGCCTACTCAGGAAGCTGAAATCTGATGATCTGGGTTCCAAACTATCCCATGAGGCTATTGTCTCCTATTCACCACTTAGAAACTTGAAGTGGAAGCCGGGTACTGGTTACTCGCACCTGTCATCCTAGCTACTCAGGAGGCTGAGAGCTGAGGATCACAGTCCAAAGGCAGCCTAAGCGGGAAATTCCTTGAGATGGTTATCTCCAATGAACCACCAGAAATCTGAAGGGGCTCTTTAGCACAAGTGGTAGAGCTCTAGATTGAGCTGAAGAGCTCAGAGACAGCACCCAGGCCCAGACTTCAACTCCTCCAACTTATAAGAAAAAAGAAACCTGAAGTGGAGTGCTGGGACTGTGTCTTAGGGGTAGAGTGCTTTGCATGTATGAAACCCTGGGCTTGAATCCTCAGTACCACATCACTAGAAAAAAAAGCTAAAATGCTCTGTGGCTCAAGTGGTAGAGTGCTGTCCTTGTACAGGAGAAACTCAGGTACAGTGGTCAGGTCCTGAATCCTTCAGGACTGGTGTATGCACACACACACACACACACACACACACACACACACACACACACACACACACACACACACACAGACCAGCAGTGAAGCTGTGACACCAAATGGGAAAGCACTGAGCTTCTGCTCTGAACTCATGGTCAGCACCTTCGCCCTGTGTTCAACCCCAAAACCTAGCCACCGAGGGGCCAACTATGAGAGGTCAGAGGTTTCAAATCCTGATGAGCTTCACCAGCCCTAGATGACAGGAAGCATTGTGATTTTGCACAAGTGCTTAGATTTAGCAAGCTTCTGGAAACCTAGGGGGGCAACACTGCCAATAATGAATCATTTCATTAGATTCAGGGCACTAGTTGTCTGCCAGAAGGACGCTTTAATTAATTGTAGCAGTTTGTCTCAACATTAATAGAATGATGAAATGTACTAATTGAATCATTAATTAGCTAGTCATTCTAGTATAAGATTGTACACAATAAATATAGATCATTGATTAATATAATATTTTATTAAGTCTTATACCATGATTAATTAATGGAGGCATAATTTTAAACCAAATAATTGGTAGCAATAGAATATATATATCTATATAAATACAATATAGACATCACACTTTGTATGGAGTTATACACTAGAATCTACATAAATGTCTGTCTCTGTATACATTTATTGATAGATGCATATACATATGTAAATACACACACACACTTCAGTCTACACATATATCTGTTTATATATTGGCCACTCTAAGTTGGTGAACTTGGGTCCTCAAATTTGCCCGACAACTTCACTTGCATCAGACTGGTATGATAACATTGACCAATTCATGAAGTGAGCCTTCTAGGCCCTGAGTTCAAATCACAGAATTGCCAAAAACTTAATCCTGGTGGAAGAAGCCAATTGTCCCACATGTTTTCCTTACCGATGAAAGTCCTGGGCCTCAAGTATGATGTACAATATATATGCAAATCTATGTCCTATGTGATAGGATGTAAAAAATGTTATATGTTTAATCATACTCACTAAAATACATAACAAATAATTAAAAACAAAATAAAATGATTAACTACACTAACTGCAATATGCAGTAAACATTTCTTTTTGGGTCTGTTCGTGGGGCCTGAACTCTGGGCCTGGGCACTTTCCCTCAGCTCTTCAGCTCAAGGCTAGCACTCTACCACTTGAGCCACAATGCCACTTCTGGCTTTTTTCTTTTTGCTTATGGGGTGCTGAGGAATCGAACCCAGGGCCTCAGGCATTCAAGTCAAGCGCTCTACCACTGAGCCACCTTCCCAGCCCCTGCAGTGAACAATTGTAAGTAAATATAAGTCATGTATTTAAAATGTATATGAATATTATTTTTTTGAGTGCTAGGGTTGAATTCAGGCCCTGGGAACAGGCCTGACTTTCTTGCCTTCCAACACAGTGTGCTTGCCCTTCCCACATAGTGCTGTAGATTTACCCAGATCCTGAGTTCAAATCCCAAGCCTGCCAGAAAAAATGGTGTGTAGTCCAAGCCAAGAAGCCTCATAAATTTTTAAATATTTGTAGTGTACATATGTATGTATGTATGTATATATGTACATATGTATTTTTATTTTGCCACAGGGCTTGAACCCAGGTCGCGGAAACACTGCCTCAGCTTCGATCACTCTAGCCTGGGGTGCAGCCACTGGATGCACAGCCAAACCTGGGTTCCTAGGCCCCAAAGGCTGACAGGAAAAAAGTAAATAAATCAATACAGAATAAAACCTTTCAACTTGCAGATGGCTGACGATTTTACATTTCCTTTTTTGCAAGGTGACCATCCTGGATCTGAATGACTCAGCTTGCTGAAAGCTGGCGGGCTACCAGGGAAGCCATAGGCCAATATGGCAACATAGGCCCTGAGTTCAAAGCCCAGTTCTGACCCCTAACAATGGCAGGACATTCTAAGAGTCTCATTCATATTCATAGGAATACCAATGGAAGTTTTTGAATGTCAAGGTTGAATTAGTTCTTCCTGAATGATACTACTATAAAATTAGAGTGATTTTAGGAGGCCGATGGATTTTAATTAATATTTTTCACACATTAAAAGAATACAATTAATTACATGGACACAATAATTTCAGGACGTGGTTGATTTAATTAATAATTTATTAAGGATGAAAACAATAATATTAATTACATGAAGTCATAATGAATACCCATGAATTGGTAGGAATGTAACATATATAACTGAATAATGTATAAACATCTCTGGCACTATAAAAATCTATATTTATTTTACTACCATCTACATGTCAATTGGTTCTTATTTTGTTAACCCCTGGGGCTCTATCTCAGGTGCTTGGATCTGCTTGTCAGCTCCATATGCCCCAGGCTGACATGCTGACACTCACCCACTTATGAGTTGGACCTTGTAGTCTGTAAGTTCAGATGTCAGCGCTCACAAAAATTGAATCGTGGATTAAGAAGCCCATAGTGACACGTTTTCTTTTGGTGAAAGGCCTGGGTGTCAGGTGTGAAATTTCATACACAGGCAACTCTATGCCCTATGTAATAAATGTAATAAATATTCCATGTGTAATAACAGTCAATAAAATAAATGGTCGATAAATGAATAATACAAAAATAAAATGAATACACTAAACGTGATATGGAGTCATCATATGGGGCTTGATCTCAGGGCCTGGGAACTGCCTGGCAGATGAATTGGCTAAAGGCTGCTGTGCTGACAGTCACCCATTCATGAATTGAACCTTGTAGGTCCTGAGTTTAGATCCCAGCACTGTCAAAAACGTAATCGTGGAGTGAGAAGCTGAGCATGACACATGTTTTCTTTTTCTTTGAAAGTGCTCGGTGTCAGGTAGGGTGTATAATTTGTATGCAAATCTATATGCTATGTAAGAGGATGTCATAAATGTAATAAATGTCATAGGTGGAAAAGTTATCACTACAATAAATGATAAACAAATTGAATTAGTAATGAATCATTGTAAGATTAAATTAGATATAATAACTATAGGACTGCATTAAGGTTAATATTTTATTAAGCACTAACAGAATAAAAATTGCATGAAGACATAATTAAATACATAATAATTGGTAGTAACACATGATGCATACATAATTTAATTATATATAGACATCTGTCTCATTCTATAAAATATGTAATTATATGTATGGATGTATATACATATTTGATAAATAATAACAAGCTATTGAGTAATTATTAATTAATGCTTTATTAATGGTTCAACTGGGACACATCATTAAATGGACATATAATTTAATACCTAATAATTGGTAGTAATATTATCTATAATTTAATAATATACAGACATCTCTCTTTTTGTATATATAATATTTATACACAACAATTTCTATCTATTTATATCTTGTTCACTCCTGGGGCTAAGTGGTTGAGTGCTCGCCTAGTAAGCACGAAGCCCTGGTTTTGATTCCTCAGTGCCACATAAACAGAAAACCTGGAAGTTCTGCTGTCTTTTAATCGAGTGCCAGCCTTGAGAACAAATGCATAAGGACAGTGTCAAAGCCCTTACTCAAGCCCCAGGACTGCTGCCAAAAAAGTCAGAATGTTCTAACTGCAACTGTAGAAGGACAGGACTTCAAATACCTCATCACAAAGCAAGCTAGGAGTCTGGTGCAGACAGCTGCCACCTAACCTGACTTAGCCAGATGTAAACCCCTGCAACCCAGCTGCAAGGAACCAGACGCTGCTTGCTTACCCCTATCATCGCGGCTGCTTGGGGGCTTTAAAACCCAGTCCTAGCAGGAAGTCTGAGAGACACTTTAAAATGTGGCTTGAATGGTACAGCTTTAGTCTTGAGCAAATATTATTAGAACAGTATCCCCATGCTTTGAGTTCAAGCACCCTGGGTAACGCCCCCCCCAAAAAAATCCCATTAAACCATTAGATATGAACTTGTTTGGTTTGTGAAATATTCCTCAAAGAATGGTGATGCTGATGAAAGCACCCTAATCCTAATGACAGCTTATCGAATAGAGCTATGTGCTGAGTCCTTCATAGGGTGCTATCAGCTGAGTCCTGCAAAGAGTAACATGTGGTGTGTCCTTCATCGGGTGCATTCTTTCACCTGGTACTCGAAGACCTCCACAACTCAGATGATTATGCAGACAAGAATATTGAGGCTCAGATATGTCTCCATGGCAGAGACAAAATTATGTATTACTGAAGACTAGTGAGTTGTCTCCTGTGGACATGTGTTGTGTTTTGATTTTTCTCAGTCATGAACCTTGAACTCGGGGCCTAGGCGCTGACACTTACCTCTTGGGCTCATGGCTAACACTCCATCACGTGGAGCCACTAACCCCCTTGCAGCAGAGTGCCACGGACTAGCAGTTGATAGCTGAAGTCTGTTACCTTGCCTTATAAGAAGCTTAGATCTGTGGATCTGGGTTCCCATCTATCCCAGACACAAAAGGTCCCATGAGACTATTATCTCCAATTCACCACTAAGACACCTGAAGTGGAAGCTGGGTGCTTGTGACTCATGCCTGTCATCCTAGCTACTCAGGAGGATGAGATCTGAGGATCATGGTTCAAAGCTAACCTGAGCAGGAAAGACCTTGAGACACATAGCTCCAATGAACCACCAGAAAACCTGAAGTAGTTCTGTGGCTCAAGTGGTAGAGCACAAAACTTGAGCTGAAGAGCTCAGGGACAGCACCAGGCCCAGACTTTAACTCCTAAAACCTACAACAACAACAATAAAAAAACAGAAACAAACAAACAAACCTGAATTAGTGGACTGGGAATGTGCCTTAGAGGTAGAGTACTTTGCATATATGAAACCCTGGGCTTGAGTTCTAAGGACCACTTCACTAGAAAAAAGCCTGAAGTGGCTCTGTGGCTCAAGTGGGAGAGGGCTATCCTTGTATAAGAGAAACTAGGTACAGTGCTCAGGTCCTGAGTTCGTGCTCCAGGACTGATGTATGCACACATGTGCATGTGCATACATGCGTGCGAGCGCGCATACACACACACACACACACACACACACACACACACACACACACACACACACAGACCAGAAGTGAAGCTGTACATGAATGTGTGTGTGCTAGAGAAAAACAGAAACATGAAGATGCTTCTAGTGTGTTTTAGATACTTAAGGTTGGAGACACAAAGCACTCATAATTATTAGGTCTTTTTTATAGACAAAAGGAGCAATGCAGAGAGTATGAGGATTGCTCCAGCTTACGGTCCTCTCATTCTGACACAGTAAATTCACTACAGCTCAATGCAGTGACAAATCTGGCCTGTCCTGTGGACATTTGCTCCCAAATCCTGTGGCACTCATTTCTCACTTTTGGCTTCAAACCTGTGACTAGAGGAGAAGATGAGGAGAGAAAATCCTCAGAGAAAGCAGCTGTAAAGAACATTGGGGTAGTTTACTTATAAATTCAAACCATTGGAATGACACTGTTAAGAAGTCATATTGTCCAGATTAAAAAATAAAGAAGAAGAGAAAGGCAGGTGCCAGTGGCTGCTGACTGTAATCCCAGCTCCTGAGGAGGCTGAGATGTAGATAATCTTAGTTTCAATCCAGCCAGCATAGGAAAGTCCCGGACATTGTTATTTCTGAGAGATCACAGAAAAACCTAGAATTAAGGCTGGAACTCAAGGTTAATGCAATACCCTTGAGTAAAAGGAGCTCAGGGAGTATGCCTAGGCTCACAGTTCAACCCCAGGACCTGCAGCAATGATGGACCTATGATGCCTCTCCCATTTTTCTAGAAGCTTGGGAAATCCAAGCATATGTCTGGTATCACAATGCTTCCTGTCATATGAGTCTGGTGAAACTCATCAGGTTTTGAAATGTTTCACTTCTCTTAGTTGGGCCCTGGGTGGCTAGGTTTTGGGGTTGAACGCAGGGCCTAGGTGCTGACCATGAGCTCAGAGCAGAAGCGTACGTGCACACACACACACACACACACATACACACATACACACAGATCAAAAATGAAGCTGTGGCACAAAATGGTAAAGCTCTGAGCTTCTGCTCTGAGCTCATGGTCTCAAGATGTAGACTAAGGATTTGTGTGGAGCACCTCCTTGGCGAATCCTTGAGGAAAGCCGCTTGAAGCCTCCTCAGGAGATTGCTGTTCAAGCCAGCCCAAGCAGGAAAGTCTTTGAGACTCTTATCTCCAAAAACCAACAGAAAATCAGAAGTGGAGCACTGGCCCAGAGGGTAGCTCCAGCTTTGAGAGAGAAAGCCCAGCAGGAAAAACAGGCCAGACCAGGCAAGAAAGTTTGGAAGGTGCTTATGTCCAATTAATGACCAGATGTCTTGAAGTGGAGCTGTGGGGGTGGTAGAGCCTCACCCTTGAGCAAAACAGCTGAGGAACGCATCGGGCTTTGAGTTTAAGCCCTGGGATGGCCACAAAATAAACTTAAAAAGAGAATACCAAATTATGTATCAATGCCCTACCTATTTATGTGTGTATATTACCACCCTGAGTGCAAACAGACGATATTCAATGCTTCTGCGTTATTTACTGATTTATTTTTAGATATACTCATTGGACATACTGCATCATTCTCTTCATTTCAAGCACATAGCTTTACTCTTCCAGGGTTCCAGGCCTGTTTCTTTATATGATGCACACTTAAGCTCTCAGCAGCCTTTATTTACATTTTATTATGAGGCCAAGGCAGGGACAGTCACAAATCATGCAGGGGAAGAAAAGTTTAGGGTTCATAGAAATAACCAATATTCAGAAAATTTAACTTGGGGACATAAAATTGGAGCATACTTATGTAAAAACTACCATGAAGAAAAAGATGAGGGGCCTGGGAATGTGGATTAGTGAGAGAGTGCTTGCTTAGCATGCAAGAAGCCCTGGGTTCAATTCCTCAGTAGCACACAGAAAATAAGCCAGAATTGGTGCTTTGTCTCAAGTAGCAGAGAGCTAGAGACAGTGCCCAGGCCTTGAATTCACCCCAAGAACTGGTAAGAGATCACTAGCTACTTAGGTAGGTAGGAAGGTAGGTAGGTAGGTAGGTGGATAGATAGATCTTGGACGTCAGGAGGAAAGAAGGGAATACTTCCCAGTGTGAGGCCTTCTGCAGGGTGCCAGGCCACCACATTGTCTTCACACAACCACAGAGCAGGAAGACTGTATCTGTCCCACTTCTCAGGCAGCAAAAGGCCCCAGAGCCAAGAGGGCAGAGTCAAGTTCTAACTCAGGTGCTTGGAGACAGAAGAGAAAGGGCCCTGCTTCTCCTTGGACTGGGAATTTGCATTAATGATATGCAGAATGAAGGAAGGAGAATGGACTGGCAGAGGTAGAAGAACGGTCTTTTAAATCTGACAGATGGAGAGTCAAAACCCCACTCCTTAAGACAGAGAGCAGGGTTTTTCTTCTCTGTTCCTCCACTCTCCCCCACTAAACTGTCTCTCTATTGTTAACCTAAAGATAGCCTGAGGCTCCCTTCACCTGAGGGAGAAGGTTAATCAGTCATTGTTTGAAGAGGCTGAGAAAAGCCTGATCCTGATGTAACTCTAACAAATGTTTCATGGATCCCCCCCATTGCTAGCTGTGCCTGGAATGCATGAAGTGCTTTTGCAGCTGACTTCCCTGTTGATTATGTACATTCTGCCTCCTAATCCTGCAGGCCTAGGTCTCTTCACCTAGCATGTCTTTTGAAACTGTTTTCTGTCTTTCAAATACAGTGTTACACTGGAGTTCTTCCTGCTAACACGGCTAGGGCTTGGATCCTGAAAACTTCATTTGAACCCAGGATGGGTAAAAAATGTTTCTTTTCTGCTTCTATAGCTCAAGAATTCTAAGAACATTTAGAGTGCAAGTAACTTCTCATCACCAAGAGAAACACAGGAAGCTCTTGAACATCTGACATTTCAGAATTGGAAGTAGGAGTGTCTTAGACTTTCCTGCTCTGGCTGGCTTCACCCTGTGATCCTCAGATCTCAGCCTCCTGAGCTAGGTGACGGGTGTGAGCCACTGCTGTTCTGCTGGGTTCAGAAGTGTAATGACATCGACAATACAAGTCAACTGTTCATCACAAAGTGCTTGGGGAGCATATTAAGTCTTTCAACATTGGACCTTTCAGAACCCCGTAGGACACAGGTTATAATGCTAGAGTCTGAGAGGCTGGGCATATGGATCTACTACACTTGAACCTTGAGCTCTGACTTCAATTCTGGTCTACATCAGCGTTCATTTCCCAGAGAATGTTCTCCTAATTAGCAAATAGGAAAAGTACTTACTTTTTTCGAGTTGTGTGAATTGAATCATGTCTAGACACTTTTCCTGAGCAAGGCAAATACTGTACCACTTGATCCACCATGCCACGTGGGCTTTTGTTGGTTCAATGGAGATAATAGTCTAACAGGTTTTCCTTGTCTAGGCTGACTTTGAACAGTGGTCTTCAGATCTCAGCCTCCAGAGGAGCTAGGGTTCCAAGTGTGAGCCACTGGCATCTGGCCTATTGTTTTTGACAGTACTGGGGCTTCTTTTTCTCAAGGCTAGTGCTGTACCACTTGAGCTTCTGGCTCTTTCTGAGTATGTGGCACTGAGGATTCAAACCCTGGCATTCATGCAAGCTGAGTGAGCTCTTTACAACTAAGCCACATTTCTTGCCCCACCCTTACAATTTTATCCCTCAACTTGCCTATCCTCAAGAAAATGTTTCTGACTATAAATCATCTAAAGAGATCACTATAGTAAGGTGTCCAAAGGTAAAACACAGCTCATACTTGAGTGAGACTCTAAACTGAAGACTGTGACAAATGTCTCCATTTAATTATGTATCATGTTTCAACACTTAATAAAATATTAATGAAAAATGAGTTAATGTCCTAAATTATTGTGTATAATTTTATAATGTATGTTCAAAATGTAATAAATATTATGTGTATAATAAAACAATAAATTAATGACTCAAATAAAAATAAAATACAAAATCAATAGTAATCATAATATGTAGTAAACATACATATGTAAGTATATATCATATATTACACATGTATAAAAATAGTTTTTCCATTGCAGGGCCTTCATTCGGGCCCTGGGAACTCTATCCTGAATTTCTTTTCCTCAAGGACAGTGAGATTCGCTTTCACCCATGGTGCAAAAGAGTTACCTGGACAGTGAGATCAAATCCCAGCAATGGCAGAAATACTGGCCCCAGTTCCAAGACTGAGACTTAATTTTTTTTAAAGGAAGTAGGTATGTTTATTCAGTTTCATACTGAACATTAAACAAAAATACAGTGGAGAATTTTGTACAGCTATTCAGACATCCTTCCTTTACCCCTAAAGTGCTTCTCTGAGAACTACATTGTTTCTTTTTTTGTACATTTTTATTGTAAATATGTTGTACAGAGGGGTTACAGTTACATGAGCAAGGTAATGAGTACATTTCCTCTTGAGCATTGTTGCCTCCTCATCTGTATTCTTCCTACCTTACCTTCTCTCCCATCTCCACAACTACACCCCCTGCCCTGGTCAGTGACTTATTTTTTTTTATTTTTGGCTTGGCACAGGGTTTGAATTTAAGTAGTGACAACGCTGCACCTTCCCACAAATTGCTACACATTTACCAAGACCCTGAGTTCAAATCCCAGGCTAGGAAAGAAAACTGGCAGAAATTCCAAACAAGTGAGCTTTATTTTTTAAATTAATTAATTAATTTTTATTTGTTCTTTTTTTTTGGCCAACCATGGGTCTTGAACTCATGTCGTGGCAACTCTGCCTTAGCTTCGATCACCCTAGGCTGGGGTGCAGCATCTGGACCCATATTCAATCAGGGGATCCTAGGACCAGAGGGCTTGCAAGAAGAAAAAAAAAGTTAGAAAGCACAAAAAGTGGTGAGCTGTAGAGGGCTGGAGGGTTTTATGATTTTTTTTCTTTGCAAGGTGACTATCCTGGGTCTTAATTACCTGGTTGCAAACTGGAGCTGACCTGCCATTGCTGAAAGCTGGTGGGCTATCAGGGAAACCATAGTCCAACCTGTTAACATAGGTTACTGGTTCAAACCCGTCCTGACACCTACCAATGGCAGGAGATCGCAAGGGACTTTTTCCTATGCATACGAATACCAATTGAAAGAGTAGTTCATGCAACAGTTGAGTCTAAAATTGGATGCTGCCCACCCATGTATGGAAATATAGATCCTTGGTTTAATTATGAATTTATGACTATATTGTCCCCCACCACGGCTTGATCTCAGGTCCAGGGAATGGCCTAGCTCCTTAGTGGCTATAGGCTGGTGTGCTCACCATGACCCTTTCACCAATTGGGTCTGGTAGGCCTTGAGTTCAAATCTTAGCACAGCCAAAAGTTTCATTCTTATGTGAGAATCCAATCGATCTACCTGCTTTCATCTCCTATGAAAGTCCTGGGTCTCAGAGAGGATGGAGAATGCTATATATGCAACTCTATAGCCATAGAAATATGTTGTCCAGGTCAGCACAGTTATATCTGTCACCATACTCAATAATATACACAATATATCCATGAATAAATAAAAAATAAAATAAATAAAAAAAACTACACTGAATGCAAGATGCATACGATACCTGTAGGTAAAGAGAGATCCTATGTTTAAAAAAGATGGGCTTATTATTTTGTCCAGTGCTGGGGCTTCAAATTAGTCCCTGGACTGGGACTGACATTGAAGTCTTTAAGGATGGTGAGCTTCCCCTTCCCCCACTGTGCAACAGAGCTACTTGAGTTAAAATCCCAGCACTGACAAAAGATTCATCCTTATGTCAGAAGGCAAACATTACACATGTTTTCCTCTCCTGTGAAAGTCCTGGGTCTCAACAAAGATGGAGAATGCATAGGCAACCCTATAACCATAAGAACAGGTTGTTATCTATGTCATCACAGTTATACCTGTCACCATACTCAGTAAAATACACAATACAAAGTACACTGAATGCAAGATGCTGTCCAAACATATATGTTAATATAGATACTATGTTTAAATAATGAATTTATGGCTGTCGTGGGGCACCCTGAGGATCGATGTCAGATCCTGGGAATGGCCTAGCTCCTTAGTTGCTCACAGGCTGGTTTGTTCACCTTGACCTATTCAACAATTGGACCTGCTAGGCCCTGAGACAGATCCCAGCACTACCAATAAGTGGATCATGAAGTAAGAAACTGAGTGTGAAAATTATTTTCCTTTTCTCTCAGAGTCCTGGGTGTTAGGCATGATGGAGAACATGTCTACAAATCTAGATGCTATGTGATAGTATATCATTAATGTAATAAACGGAGTGGGTGTCATCATAGTAAATAAAATCAATGGTGAATAAATGAATAAAAAATACAAGGAACAACCACACCAAACATGTATGGACTGAACATCTATAGGTAAGTATACATCCTATCTTTACAATGTATATAGATAGTATGCTTTCCAGAGCTGGGGCTTGAATTCGGGCCTAATGAACAGACCTGACTTTCTTATCTTCAAGTATGGTAAGATTCCCCTTCATCCACAGTGCTGCAGATGTACCCAGACCCTGAGTTCAAACCCAAAACTGGGCAGAATAAACAGCGCGAATTGCAAGCCAGGGAGCTCATTTATTTTTTATTTTATTTTATTTTATGCTCAGCACGGCACTTGAAATCATGTCATGGCAACTCTGCCTCAGCTTTGATCACTCAAGGCTGGGATGGAGCCACTGGGCCCACAGCTGCTCCTGGGATCCTAAACCCCCAGGCCTTGCAGGGAAAAAATGCACAGAAAAATGTTGTGAGATGCCGCGGACCGGGTTCTGTCGGGACGACGGAGGATACCTAGGGGAGGAACCTGGACTAGGATGGGGAGATGGCAAACAGACAACTCACACACATTAGGAGTGGATGCTGAGTGCTGAGTGCTGAGTGCGATTTAATGCAGAGGATAGCAAACTTTTATAACAGAAGTCTCATGAGAAAGGGCAAAAGGTTACACAATATGGCTGCATGGCTTCTTTCTTGGGTGGTCACCAGCTGGTCGCCTGATAGGCACTTGTTTCCGGCTTTACCTCTATTTTTAAGAAATACAATGGGTTTCAATGATTGTCACCAATTAACCACTACTTTTTTCTATAGAGGCCTTAACTGTCCCATTAAGATCTTTCCTGTTTCTTCTTTAATAGTAAGCACCATGGAGGCCTAGATCTAGCAAGTCTCTTAACAAATGAAAGAGAGTAACAGGAAGTTCTTTCTCCTAAGTAGTTATCTCAGCAATTGCGATACATTCTTTCTGTTCTAGCCGCGCCTACAGCTTCTTGTAAATTTCTTACAATTCCTTCTGCTGGAGTGACTTTGTGAAACCCCCAATACTTTTATATTTGCTTATGGCTTGTCTACTAGCCTCCATAAGAGGGGTTTCAGGGTAGCACTTAACTCTGGTGAGTTAGTCATATTTTTAAGACACTCATCAGATATTGGAGTCATCAACACTCTTAAGAAAGAGCTTTGAATAAGGGAACGTTGACAATGAGTAAGTACAATGAACAGCTGAAACAGTAAAAGATTAATAGGCACTCTTATGAGGAAAAGAAAGACAGAAACACATCTTTTCCCAGGGGTTTTTCCAGCCTTTTCCCAGGAGTAGGCCTCTTAGAAGCCCTATTCTCTGAGGTAGACTTCGGTGAAGTCCCAAAACTTGGAGATAGGATTCTGTAAAGCCCCATTCTCTGAGGTAGACTTCGGTGAAGTCCCAAAACTCAGAGATAGGTCTCAAGGCCCCTATCATGGTCTGATAGATGGTTTCCCATGCTAAGCAGACTCTACTGGGGTCGGCGTGGCAGTGAGATAGCTTTTTATGTTTTCTTTCTTTGCATGGTGACCCTCCTGGGTCTGAATGACACTGTTGCAAAGTGTACTTCACCTTGCATTGCTGAAGGCTGGCAGAATACCGGGGAAGCAATAAGCTCACATGGCAAGGTAGGCCCTGATTTCGAATCCCTGTCCTGACACAACCAATGGCAGGAGATACTAAGATACTTGTTCCCATCCATAGGAATAACAATGGAATGTTATCAATGTCACGGTTGAATAAGTTGATTGTAAATGATGCTTCTATAAAATTAGCATAATTTTAGGAGGCTGATTGGTTTTATTTAATATTATGAGGCATTAAAAGAATACTATTACTTACAGGAACACAATAATTTCAAGACACTGATTGATTTCATTAATAGGTTAAGGATGAAAACAATAACAATAATTACATGGAGGCATAATAAATACCCAAGAATTGGTACAAATGTAGTCTATATAAGTGAATAATGGACAGACATGTCTGGCATGCTATAAAGATATATATTTATTAGTATACTTCCATCTGTGTGTCAATCTGTTCTTATTTTGTCAACCCCTGGGGCTCGATCTCAGGTCCTAGGAACTGCCTGTCAGCTCAATTTGCCCCAGGATGGCGTGTTGACACTCACCCATTCATGAATTTGGCCTTGTAGGCCATGAGTTCAGATGCCAGCACTCCCAAACAATGAACCGTGGAGTAAGAAGCTGATGTTGACACATGTTTTCCTTTACTGTGAATCTTCTGGGTGTCAGGTATGAAGTGGAATACATATGAAGACCTATATACTATATATTCAATGTAATCAATGTTCTATGTGTCATAATAGTCAATAAAATAAACGGTCAATACATGATTAAAACAAAAAATAAAATGAAAAACTCCACTGAATGCAATATGGAGTCAACATATGTATATAAATATAAATCATATATGTAAATTGTAGGATGTTTTCTAGTGGTGGGGATCAATTTCAGGCCTAAGGAACAGACTTGAATTTCTTGTCTTCAAGGAGGAAATCTTCCCCGCCCCACACAGTGCAACAGAGTTACCCAGACCATGAGTTCCAATCCCAGTCTTGGCAGAAAAATTGGCACCTTTATAGTATATGAGGTCCAATTCTTCGGTATTTCATTAGGCCTCCATTTTATGAATGTGATTGTTTAAATGCTTAATAAAGTATTAATTAAAATCGATCAGTGTCCTATAATATAATTGTGTATAAATTTTTCATAGAATAACTCAACAACTGCTCATTAATTCATGACATTAATCGAATTCCATTGGCAATCATATGGATAGGAATTGATTTCTTAGGATCTCTTGCCATTTGGAGGTGTCAGGACCAGGATTCGAACTGTGGGCTCCAGCTCTCACCACTTAAACCCGAGGATAGGGAACTCATAAGTCTGTCCAAGAACATCAGCAAGACCAATGATGAGGCAGGCAGCAGTGGCTCTCAGCAATCCTCCTTGTTACTTACAAGGCTGTGATGGGAGGATCAAAGTCATCCTAAGTAGGAAAGTCCTTGAGACTCCTGTCCAACTTCAGTGCCAACAAAGCCAGAAGTAGAGCCGTGTAGCTCTTGTGGTAGAGGGCTAGCCTTGAGCAAAAGCAGCTCATGGGCTGTGCCCAGATCCTGAGTTCAAGGTTTGGGACTGACAACAGACATACACAAGAATCTGTGCAGCCATCTGACTAAAGCAGGTCACCCTCTTGTGCCCAACTGAATTGGACATAGTTCCCAGAAAAAGTGGCTGGGGGAGTTGCTGTCATCTTGACTCTGTACATGCTGCCTGCATCACAGGATTCTTGCCACAACGCCATTCTTTCATGTTTCTTTCTGACCAATGGAATACAAGAATTGTGGCCATGCCCACATTCCATGCTGCCGTGTACCCCCGGGATTCCCTCGGTTGGTTGTCACCACTACCAGCAGTTGAAGAAGGTAGAGGTGGCTGAGTAGTGAGCAAGAGACTTGAAACTACTTTGGAGTAGGAATTTGATGTGCCATCCTGCTTCCCAGCCCCCTCCTCTGCTTCCTCCAAGGCACCACATTTCAAACCTCAGGTGGTGGCAAGCTTCTGGTAAGCTTGCAACCATGACCTGGTCCCGGCCCCTGGTCCTCGGCTCTGGACCTGAGTGTCTGCAATGCCCCCTCCATTGCTGCTCACTCCACCAGGAGCATCAGCCAACAACTTCTCCCAGCAGCACATGTGAGTGGCCACCCAGTGGGCCTGCACCCTGTGACACTCGTACCTGGAGACCCCCCCCCAGGTCCCAGACTTGCACCTCCCTCATACCCAACAGTCCAGCCAGGGCTCTGCCACTAATGCACCAAAAGGGTAGGGGATGGGTGTCAACCCGGGGATCCCATCCCCATCCCTAGCGGCCAATGTCCCAGGAAAAGGGCAGATACAGTGATGGGTGAAGAGGGGGCGCCACATCGTCCCTGGCCTGGAGTAGTGGGAGACACAGAGCCATGCATCTGCACCCTTTTTCTCCCTAGTGGGAACTTGGTGGCTTTAGTCAAAGGTGGGGAGCAGCACCTCCATACCTGCCTTCTCTCTGGTCTTTTCTTTTCTTCTGGACATGATTGTTGTTGGATGCATAAGATAGACACCCCCCTTGCTGTGTGAGCCCTTGTCTTCTGTGCTTGGTCATCCTTTCACCTGAAGAGGGTCCCAGAAAAGCCCAGGAGGGAGGTGAAGGGCGCTGGGGGTCAAAGCAGAAGGTGAATATCTGGGATGAATACCCCAACCCCCCTCACACATACACCCGGCCTCTTCCCCTACCCCTCAGCTGTCAACAGTTCTCACAGGATCATCACCAGCTCTGCCAGCATGTGCTGGTGCTCTTGTTCCATTTGATCTCCTCGTCCTCCCCAAGAATCCACCAATTAGCCCAGGAGCATGTAGGTTAGAAGTAAGGTGTATGTCGATGTATGTATCCTTAGGACTCCATCCATTTCCCCCCACCCCTGGTCAGACACCCCTCTGAGGTCACCATGACCCTCTGTTAGTTTCCTTTTCCAGGCTCTGAAGAGACACCTGTCTCAGGACTCCTTCACCCAGCATCCTAGCTTAGGGTTTTGGTGAATGTGGTCAAGGCTGGTTGTTCCCAAGGGGGAGGATCTGGCCCTGGAGAAAGGGAGAGGCGTGGTGGTGCTGTTTCATTTGAGTGGTGCTCCCCTTGGGTGGGAGCCTCTGGTTCTTTCAAGGGAACCTCCATGCTCCAGGTTGTACATTGTGCCAGATGAGGAATGAACAGAGGCACTTCTGAGTCGTGTGTGTGTGTGTGCGCATTAGAGAGAGAGAGAGCAAGAGAGAGAGATCATCTTTCTACTTGTACATCCTGACAGTGCTCAGGTGAGTGATCAATTGGCAAATTTCAGGTGCTGCATGGATGAGTCTTCTGTCACCAGTCTGGATTTGTGTGTGTGTAGAAGTGGGTTGCAACAAAGATAGTTGGACCCTTTGGTAACTTTTCCTGCTATCTTTGGGGGCTTCACGGCTGAGGTCTAGGGGCCTGGAAGGGTAAGGTGCTTGAAGGGGACTCATCACCATTAAATTACAAGACCAAGGGATTTGTGTGCCCTGAAGCTGTCTACTCCCTTGGGCCTGGTTGGTGGCAGTGGGAGCTTGGGAGGACCTGGGGGTGTGTCCCACAGGGGGTGGTTTCCCAGGGGGACAGATTGTGTGGCCAGAACTTAGTAAGGATGTGCACCCTGTGAATATGGAGTGCACCAGCATAGGTCAGACTCCGGGTCTTCTCACCATAATGTCTGATGGGTGACACCAACGCTATTTTAAATCTTAATCTGTGATCTTCAGATCTCAGACTCTTGAGTAGCTAGGATTACAGGCATGAGCATCTGGTACCGGGCCTCAGATTCTTTTTGGTATATTAGGGTTTGAACTCAAGGCCTTATGCTTGCCAGTCAGGTCTTCCATCATGTGAGCCAAGCCTTTCTGTCTTGGGCATTTCCAAGATAGAGACTAATATATGGTCAGGCTGGGCTGGATCATGGTCCTCCTATCTGTAACAGGCATGCTCCACCAGGCCTGGTCCTCTGTAGTTGGGATAGTAGACATGTAGCACCATGGTCATGCATCGATTTAGATGGATTATCTCAAACTCTTAGTGCACGGCAGCCAATTTTTGACCACAGGCTAAGCCCTGGGTTAGGCCTCAACCAATTGGACCTCAGTCTCCTCTTGGGACAATTGTGAGGAAACAAGGGATTTATACAGAGGGATCTCTGGTATAGGGCACAGAGGGAGCGGCCATCAGATACGGTTCTTGGCAATTCTGTGAGCAAATGAAAGGAAGTTACCTGGAAAAGGCTCAGGTGGGGCCTGTTATTAATCGTGGAACAGTTGAGGGATTGTGAAACAAAACATAGCTCTCTTTCATCCTTACCTTATCCACATAAGGAAGGGGATCCTTCACTGTGTTCAGGTTTGCAGCTGGGGATACAGAGGCAAGTAGAAGCCAGGTGACATACTCATGACCTCCAGTTTACAGGAAGCTTGGCCTGACTTCTCTGCCATGCTCCCTGGGAAAATGAGTGCTATTATTGTCAAGAAGTCCAATTCTTGTCAGTCTGGGTCTTGAACTCTGGTCCTGGGCGCTGTCCCCAAGCTCCTCAGATCAAGGCTCGCACTCTACTACTTAAGCCACAGCGCCGCTTCCAGTTTTTTGGTGCTTCTTTGGAGATAAGAGTCTCACAGACGTTTCTGCCCGGGCTGGCTGTGAACCACGATCCTCATATCTCAGCCTCCTGTGTAGTTAGGATTAGAGGTCTGAGCCATGGGCACCAGGCTTAAGTGTAATTCTGACTTTCTTTCTCTATCTCTCTCACAGGAAATGGTTTAATGCATGCTGGAGGAGGTGGCCCAGCGTCCCCATGTGGCTGGAACCCAAGGTGGCCCTCTCATTCTGGAGGTAGGCTGTGGGTTAGGAGCTGTCTTGCTCAGCCTGTTTAAACAGCTCCTTGAGGTAAGCCCCTCTGTGCCCTGGCTAGACCATGACGGTTTTTCATTGTCCATCCAGCCTTATTGGACTTAGTATTGTTTTGTATGTCATTTTCTACCACCTGGCCAAAATTATGATACATAGTTATGGAATGAATGTAATGCCATCTTAAGAAAGTCATTTAGAGCTCTGGGAATGTGACCTCATGGTGTGGTGATTGCCTAGCATGCATGAACCCCTGGGTTCAATTCATCACAGAAAAACACTGAAAGTGGTGCTGTGCCCCAAGTGGTAGAGTGGTGGCTTTTTTTTTTTTTTTGAGAAAAAAAAAAAAAAGATCAGGAATAATTCCCTAGCCCTGAGTTTAAGCTCCCTGGACTGTCAAAAACAAAACAAAACAAAACAAAACAGTTAGTAAATGCAAAATAAAGAACACATACTTGGGATATATAATTGCTTCTTCCATATTGATACCTGACAACAGTCCCTAATTCATGCATTTTGCCTATATTAGGATACTGTGTTGAAAAAAATGTTTTGTTCATTAGATCACTGCAGTTAATGCCAGGAATGTACTTAGATGTCAAGTGAAGATGAATTCTGGAAATTCAAAGATTCCAGGCTTTTGAGAGGTCACTGCTAATCACAGAGAAGGCTAGTCTAAGTGAGATTTGGAAATCTTTTTGGTCAGTCATTGCACCAAAAAGGCACAGACTAATTAACAGTTGTGATAGAAGAGAAGGAATAACTCCAGTTGGAGGAATAAATGATAGTAACTAACATATACCAGAAACTGTCCTAGGGAAATATTTTTGGTTATATAAGAACTAGTTATCAACTAGGCTTATACCTCATTGTGGTTTACAACTCGAGCCATTGCTGCATTCTGATTTTTTGGAGATAATCACATGTATTTTCATGATTGGACTGGCTTTGAACACTGGTCTTCAGATCTCAGTCTCCTGAGTAGCTAGCTAAGCTGATTCAGCCTCTGAGTAGCTAGTTAAAATTCTGATTGTCCTTTATGCTTCACTGCTCTTTTATTCTTTTCCTGAAGTAATCCCAAGCCTAACTCATATATATGTCTAGTTGCTTTAAAAATATTGTTACTGTTTGGCACCAGGGGCTACCATCTCTAATCTTAACTACTTAGGAGGCTTGAGAACAGAACCCAAGCCAAAAGTTTAGTGGACCTCCTTCTCAATGTATAGCTGGGTGCATTTGATCATTTCAACCATCCTGCACTATCTAGAGGTTAAGATTGGAAGGACTGCAGAATCCAGGCCAGCCAAGGTTGGCAGCTAGACAAATTGGTATGCAACTCTGATGCCATTGATGATGGGAAGGCTAAAAGGACAGATTGGGTGCATGTTCTGGTGGAAAGGGAACCCCTATTCTAAAATTAACCACTGATATGACGCCAGCCTATCAAGAACAATACTCCAAGTTGAAATCCCCACAATTACCAACAACAAAAATAGGTAAATACATTAACATCCCAAAACTTAGTACAATCTGTTCATTGGTTTAATATCATCTTTATCTGATTATCATATGATATGACAAAATAGTTTCTTCATTATCTTAAGATAAATTTAAAAGACCTAGCAAATTCTTTCTCACTTATTAACTGCACATGGATGGCAATTCGTCTCATTTCTCACATATTTGATTACCACTATAAATTCAACTTATGATTTTTATTAATAGTAATATATTCTGATTTATTATTTTACTTTATAACATTTGTAAACTTTTTGCTTCTCTGCTGAAGTTTAAGTATTTAAATAGTATCATCAAAGTATATTCCTTGGGTACTTAGGGCATCTTTTTACAAAGTTTTTAAACAATGGCTTCTAAGAATTCTTAATTGGTATATTATTTAGTTTATTTTTAATTTTAATTTAATTTTATTGTAAAGGTAATGTACGAAGGGGTTACAGTTACATAAGTAAGGTAATGCGTATATTTTTTAATGGAAAGAACATTGTTATCCCATCCATCGATTTTCTTGTACAGTAAAAGAAAGAAATACTGATGCTTTAGCTGTTGCTATTGATCAATGGGTATTTTTGCTTTCTTTGTTCATGCATTTTTATTATAAAATTGATATACAGAGGGTTTACAGTTACTTAAGTCAACTAAAGAATGCATTTCATTTTATTTTCTAAATTTCAAATTTTGAACTTAATTATTTTCTTTTGTTTCTTGAGTGTAATTCTTTTTTCAGAGTCATAGGATTAGTTAATTTAATTTTGCATGAGTTTTACACATGTAAATTATTTAGACACATATTTTGCTTTTAAAATATTTAACATGAATATTTAAAAATTATTTTCTTAATTTTATATGGTTGGTGAATTTAAATAAATTTAATTTCTTGTAGTTCTAAACATATTTGTCATTACTGTGTTTTCAAGAAGCACATATTTTATTAAGAAGGCTTCATTACCTGGTCACTTTTTGGAAATATTTGTACTTGAATTAAAAAAGTTTGAGCAGGGCATGGTGAGTTGTGGCTTCCATTTTCTAGCTATGGTGGGAATTTTAAGTAGAGTTTGTGATTCGGGAGAGGCTTTGAAATGATGAGACCTTATTATAAAAGTATCAAGAGTGAAATGATTAGAAATATAACCATCTCTAGCGAGATATAGAGCCCCTGGTTATCATATTCTAAATCTTGAGTTAAAATACCATTAACATCAATTTTCTGCCAAAATAAAAGTTAACATGTTTCAAAATGTTTATTATTTAAAACTTGTTTGCAAAGGTTCTCATGTCTTCTATGTCTTAATTTTCAATTTAGTTGATCTATAAGAATCCAATTATATTGTGACTATTTTATTTCTACTAAACTTTTAAATAGTATGAGCAATAATATGATTTCATATTAACATATTTTTACTATTTGTGATAATTTCCTCTGTTTAATATGATAATATCAATATTCCAAATTGTGTGTGTGTCTGTGTTAATGTGGGGTTTTTGTGTGGGTGCTTTGTGTGTACTTTGTAATGTGTGGGTGATCACACCATTGCTTCACATATGTTAGGCCAATGTTTTACCATTGAGCTATACTGTCTAGTTATAATTCAAATAGTGTTTTAAATTATGACTTTAAAATTTTCATTTCCTATGAATTCAAAATCATATATGATAAAATGTGATCCATCTTCTATCCACGTTAGCAATTTTTATTGTTATTTTATTGTTATTTACAATATTTCTACTGCCTTTCCACTTCCAAACTCTTATGTTTGTAATTGATGAAGGTTTTACTTTGCTTCTTTTCTCTCTTCATTCTTTTTCCCTTTAGAGTTTACCTATTCTTTCTTTTATTTCTTTAGAAATTAATTATCATCTTCCTATTACAATTTCCTTACATTGTAACAGTTTTTTACAATGCTTTATTTTCTATTTTATTTTCTGTTTTTCCATGTTCTGTGACTCTCAGTCAAAACTATTAGGTGGATTAAAACGAAACTTGATACAGGACACCTTATATTCCTCTTTCTCTTCTCTGAAGTCTTTCTGTTTTTTGAAATACAGTACCAATGACATACAGCTCCTATGTGGTCCATCATTCTATCCCCTCTCACTCTCCTCTGCTGTGCAGAGTTATCTAAATCTTAACTCATTCCTAAATTAATTTTAGAAAACAAATATAGTCTTAGAGCAAACTAGCCTTGGAATACATTTCTTAATTGTTTTGAAATTAAAAAAGAACTGATAACCCTTTGCATTGGAAATCATTTAAAAATGTTTATCACTTAATATAATTCATATACTAAGCAAGAATAAGTTTATATAATCATTACACATATCATTTTACTACTACTGTAAAATAGAATAAAAGTCCAGTCCCAATCTATTACCCAACTCTCATTATTCTTAATTCCTAATCATCACCTAAATATCTTAAACAATCTAAATAGTCATGTCTTTAACATAGAAGTAAATATTCTATACTTTTACTTAACATTTTCCAGGGGCATGTATTCATGTTTCTAAGAAATGTTCACAGCAGTTAAAATTTGCTTTTGTGAAATTAATGTGATATATTTTGTTGTTGTTGTTCTTGTTTGCAAGACGTTGGCATTGTCTCCAAGGCTTTTTATGCTCAAGGCCAGCATTCCACAACTTGAAGCACAGAGCTAATTCCTGTTTTTAGTGATTAATGAAGATAAGACTCTAACAAGTACTTTTCTGTCTGGGCTAGTTTCGAACACAATTCTACGATCTCAGCACCCAGAATAGCTCAAATTATAAGCATGAGTCACTCGCATTTGGTTTGATATTTTTTTAAAATTTTAATTATGTTTTAAGTTGTATCTTTCACTATAATGTACATGGTTCTACACAGAAATTTAGATATTTGTACATATTTCTGATGACAAATAATCTCTAAAAATGTATGTCTTTCTGCACATAACGTATATATATATATATATATATATATATATAGTGTGTGTGTGTGTGTGTGTGTGTGTGTGTGTATGTATTTCTGAAGAAAGACTCCCTCTAAAATTTTTATGCTACTATTTTGACCTTTTTCATTTCAAAGATATACAGTCTTTATCTAAAAGTTTCTAAGAATAAAATAACTAATACTTGATTTGAAAGTAGAGATTATTACTTTAAAGGAAATTTTAGATATACACATGATATTGTAGTAACATTTACAGTATATCACTTGAAAAAAGTTCTGTTCAAACTCTTAAATATATGTGTGTAGTGACGGAGAGAGAGGAAGTTAATTCATACTGGTTAGGAATTTGCAATGTTTCAAAAATCTATTCCATAATTTATTATAAGCACATAGTCAAGCTACCTAATATGGTATAGTTTTTTTTGTTTCTTTATTTGTTCAAAATTTTAATATGGATGTATGCACAGTGGTAACATTAAAATTATTAATCAAAAGACAAATAATAGCAAAGTCATAGACACATATCAGAGTTTCAATAATTAGCACTTATGATGGTGATAATAATTTTGATGAGGATGATAACCACAGTGTGGCCTGATGATGACTTATTTTTGTTTCTGCATGAAAAAAATTGTGATTTTAAACCAACATACTGAATTTGACTCTTTTCTTATTTGCAAGGTAAGGTGGAAAATGTAAGGACTCTTCACTGTTCTTTTTTCTTACTCTAGAAGTCAACAAATACATTCTTCAATATTTCTGGTAGATTATATCCATTTACAGATGAGAAATGTAATGCCAACAGTCAATGTAGTGAGTAAATAATGATACTAGAATTTGTTTCTGAGATCTTCACTCTGTGGGCTTACATGGAGTAGTAATTTGGTGATGGAGATGAACAATATGAAAAGTCTATGGGGAAAAAGCATACTATGTAAGTGGTTGTTTTAGGACTAAGTGACCAATGATGAGAATTTGAAACAGGCCGGTTTCAGGGGCATAAAAAGGAGTACATAGAAATTATATTAGTGACAGAAACTGAGAAAATCTTGATCATTCATCTTATCTAATGGATGGAAGTAGAAGGATAAGAAGAAATCTAAAGTGCTTCCACATCTCTGGCTGGCAACCATGTTAGTAAATATTCTTGGTAATAAGGACTACAGGTGGAAATGATGGATTTAGAGGAAAAAACTCTCTGATACTTCTAAAATTTATGTTAAACAGATGCATAGATAAGTCTTTTTAGACATCATTAAAATATCCACGACCATTAATATGAAAAAGAATAATAAAATCTGGGGCATTATTAAAGGGAAGAGGAAAAGGAAAGTTTTTACACAAATGTGAGCAATGTGAGCATTATAGTGGACAAGAATAGAAGAAAGAGATAAACAAAGAACAAGAAAGTAATAAAAACAGATTTACAGAATTAAAGGAGGGAAAGAATTGTCAGGAAGATATTGAAGGAAATATGCTATTTGGATTTGAAAACTAAAAGGACATAGACAAGTTCAATAAGAACAGTGTTTTGGTGAAAGTCATATTAATAAAATTTTGAGATATGAATGTGAAGCCATAAAATTCTGGATCCATGAATTCAACAGATCCTGTTTATTTTAAATGCTGGGAACAAATGATTTTATCCTGACCTTAGAAGAATTGTAGAGATATAACTCATGATCTTTACTCAGAGGAATTCTGTGAAAATTTTTGAAGAGTTTGTTTAGCCAGGTCATTATAGATTGAACTACAGCACAGATAAGACTAATTTGTCTACAGTTCCAATGAGTGACACATGTATCCATATCAGTTTGGGATTTTATTGAAATACCTTTAGATATGTTTGGATATTTTATCAGCCTATTCATTATAAATCTAGGACAAATAACACTGATGTTACTGATGTTACTGAACACTCCTCGAATTGATTCTTCTTTAGAATAGAAAATGACTGATTGACACATCATAACTGTCCTATACTCTATTAATCTAGTTCTTGTTAGGGATATCTCCATGCTGAAATAACCCTGTTAATCAGCATGTCACAAATTCTTATAAGTAGGAAGTACTCTTATAAACTTTAAACGTTTATTGAATGGAAGAGTTCAGGCATTACCCTCATCACTAGGATTAAATGCCTAAAAAGATAAGACATTTTGCTTTAATGCCTTTCTTTCATTTTCTCATCCATATTTGTAAGTAGGGAAGGATTCTGATGTAACAATAATACAATGGTGACTTGTATTAACACAACATCTAGGATCTAGTGTTAATTCGGATACTTACTAATTAGCTCCATGTTTTGTGCATATTTATATTTCTCCTGGGTAAACTAATGAGCTCCAAGAAAATGTCCCTAAGGAGCCTTTCAATTCTAATATCACTGTCTCAAAATGCTTTAAATTCTACACCCTCTAATGTGGGCATAATGTGGAACTTTTCTCCTCAGAGAGTGAGTACTACCCTATTGCTTAACATATACAAAGTACCTTCATACATAGACTGGGCATGTGCAAACAAGAAGTGGTAGTTGAACAATGTTGTTAGCAGTTTTTACAGATGAAATGGAAATAGAGCAACTATGAAGTCAAAAGGAATGTGCAAAGAAGACAAAGGCACAAAGTAGAATGTGCTAAGGAAATGCTGAAGTATAATTTCAAATAATCTGCTCAAGTGTGAGGGTGTGTTCAAAGCACAACTTCAGAAAATGTAGTTGGATATCTTGTTAGAAAAACTGCTTTAAACTATTCTGGGATAATTGTACAAGTAGAAGCCCCTTAGTCTACCTCTAATCAGCCACAACATCATTAACTTAGCTACTATTTTCGAAGTGCAAAGTAAGAAAAAGAGGGCTCATCACAGTTAGTGTTCAGGTTGAAATAATGGCAATCACATAACTTTTCTATGTCTACATTTATTTTGGAGCATTAAAGTAGGAAAAAGCCAAGTAAATATTTTGCATGTACCTAAATTAAGTGCGACATATTATATTGGTCTCTTTTTAACTTGGAAGTTATTGATTATGTTTTATACTCTGATTTGGGACAATGACCTGATATCAGTTATTTTCTTCTCTTCCCCTTCTTTTGCACTTTGACTTACATAATTATTATTTAAAGAGACATACCTGAGCTTGCATTTCTAAATTCTTCAAAATTATCTCAACTACTTCATACTTCTGGCAACCTCCTATATCTTTCTCAATGGAATATTTTGTCACTACCATTTTTATCCTATATGATATTGGATATCTTCCTGCCTAATTCAGTGCAAGATATACATAGACTCATCCAGATATCTCAAAACTTGTGCCACCATAAAATCCTGCCTTACTTAGAAATCATGCTTTTAGAATGCCTGGGGAAGTGCATCTATCATTTTTTAATTACCCTAAGTGTACTTACTTGCAATCATGTCTTAAACCAATATGCCTCTCAGTTGATGGACGAATTGACAAAATGTTACACACACACACACACACACACACACACACACACACACACACACACACACACACACACACACACACACACACACACAAACACGATGGAATTCTGTGCTTCTAATTCATAAGGAAATGGAAAGACTTGGAAATATCCTACTAAGTAAAATAAGCAAGACACAAAGAGATTCCATGGTTTCCCTCATTTGTAATAAGTAGGAAATGTCTAGAATAGTCCTACCAGATGAGCCGAATATCTCAATAGTTATGTTTATATGACCTTATAAGATAATGCTGAGCAAAATAAAGTCCTAGAAATGGAAACAGAGGTTTTTCTTTGTGGTTGTTATTTTTAATGTACAATTTGATTTCTTTTTTCTTTTGTGTTTTCCCCTATGGTTTATCCCCTGCTGTATTTGATTTCAGGATCCTATGTATTGTATATACACATATCTTAATTTGGCAAGGGAAGAGGAACAACAAAATGGAAAGACAAAGGGCAAAAGACAAACCAGTGCAATAGCAATACTCAAAAGACTTGTTGGAAATTTACATTACAACTTTTAAGGGGTATTGGGGTTAAGGAAAATTATAAGAAAAATGAGGGAGGAGGTAAAAAGTTAAACATGCTATGTATTTACTACCTTACAATTACTGCGACCCCTTCTATATATCACTTGGAAAATAAAATCAAATTAAAAAATAAGCTACATAAAATATAATTTCACTATGTTGGTATAGTAAATATTATTCTATGTGTATTACTTTTTTTAAAAAAATGAAACCTATTTGTCTTCTAATTTGTATTAATTACCCCTTTCTTTATCAGAGGGTCATCAACTTGAGTGTTATCAAACTATACAAAATTTTCAGAAAATACTTGCCATTAATTTGAAAAAAACATTATTTTAGTATTGTCATACTAAAACAGAAAACAGTTCAATTCTATGGAAACTCCTAACATTGAAAACTGACTAATTGTTAAGAGGAGAGAATATATGTGTTCTTCAACATTCCTATGACTACTAACTACTCATTTTCAAATTCTGAACATGCTATTCCAGAGAAATTCAAAACAGTACCTGTTTGCATTTTATTCTGCAATAAATGCAGTTTTCAGTGGGGGGGAGTACATATTTAAAAGTCAACAGAAAAAATAGCCACATTCTGGTAGAAGATAAAACTATGAAGTATCTATAATAAATTCCTCAAGTGTAAACATATGTTCATCAGAGTAAACTATTATTTCTATGACCATCAATCCTAAGTTTTTATGCTGTAAAGTTATACTAGCCCAACAGTTTCCAACTTGTGAGGTGGACCTTAAAATTCCCTAAATTCCCATCAGGACTAGTTTGTCATTATTGTGAAAAAATACTACTCTTCTGCTAATGTGATGCCCTTCTTATTGGGGAAATAATGCTACACTAAACTTTGCTGCATCATTTTCCCCCCAGTGGTATTCTTGAGATCAAAACACTTGCAAATATTATTTATAGCTATATTTTTATCTATCACAGATATTCAGGAGATCTGAATAGGAATATGTGAAGCTTATGGTTCAAAGCCCACTCAGGCAGGAAGGTTACTTAGATTCTTATCTCCAATAAGCTGCTCACGAAAAGCCAGACATAAGTGGCACTGTTGTTCAAATGGAAGAGCAGTAGCCTTGAGCAAAACAGTCTCAGGGACAGTCCCCCAGTCCACATTTAAGCCCTAGGACAAAGCAAAAAACAAAAACAAAATAAAAACAAACCCCAAACCTAGCATTTTCTCATTGTATACAAAGGTATGTAATTAAGGAAATTTCTTCCTGTGTTATATATAGGTAGAAGAAAAAGGATGTCACACAATTACTCTATTCATACCATGGTGCACCAAAGTCTCAAAAAATTCTGCCTTTTCTAAATTTATAAATTAATATCATAAATTTGTTGGCAACTTTGTCTAGATTATTCACATTATCATGTTACACAGGAACTGTTGCAATTATCTATTAACTAAGTTCTAATTATACCTCACTTGAAAGAATATTTTAGGCAAATAGAATGCCAGAATCATTTGTCAATTTGTGAATTAAATCTTCTATCCTATAGAATATGAAATAGAATATGAAATTACAAAGAAAAATTACAAACAAAAACATTTATTTTAAATCTAAATTCTAATTTAGTCAGGTCTACAAAGTCTTACATTAGATGAACTTCGCTATTTCTCCAGGCTTAAGCTTTTGTAATCCTTCATCATTTCTTTGGAGTCCAACAGAATGATGCTTACTTTTTCAAATTTTTGGTTGGGAATCATAAGCTATTTTGCATCTAATAATGTTCTGTAATTATGACAGCATTTAAAACACAACTGAGGATTATATATGAGTTGCATTTCAATAGGAAACTTGACTTCTTAAAACATAATGACAAAATTAGCCCAAACTTGCAACTGTATATTCCTTTCTTGTTTTTTATTCCTTTCTTGTTTTGTTTCATTGAGACAAAATTATATTTCCTAGTACAGGGAAGGTATCACTATATAATTCCACTCTTTAATCTCCTGTCTTATTCTGAGTGCTAGAATTCCAGGCTTGTATCTCATTGTCCTACCATACTTTCCTGGTTTATTTAATCTTGATACAGAGTAGCATTTCTGAACTTCTCCGATAATATTTTTCAAAAGACTGTTGGCTCAGAATATTTATGTAGTATTTTCGAAGATCTTCCAACATTTGACGCAGGATACGAACATTTTCAGATACACCTGCAGGGGTCTCTGATTCATTCCTCCATGGATCCAACCCCTTCAATAATGATTACTTGACTTTCTTACTATCTCTGGTCCTTAACTATGTAATATTCTCAAGAGTTTTGGAGGAAATTTCACTTGAGGACTTTATAATATTAAAAAATTATCACTTGATTCTAGCCTTAGGACATTTTTTTTATTATTTTCTAACATTTCTACACATTCTGGGAGTTGTTTCATATGTGTGTTTGCACATATAAGTGTCTCTGTGTGTATGTGCATGTTTGTATATATATGTGAAAACCTCAAGCTCTATTCAGCAATCTTGCTCATAACTAGTATTCCATCACATGAACCATTCTTCCAATGCAGCTTTTGGCTGGTAATTATAAATAGTGTCTCAAAGACTGTTCTCCCAGGCTGGATGCAAATTGAACTTCCCAGACTCCTTTACATTCTTACATTCTATTTTTCCAGGAGTATTAACTTTTAAACTAGAAACATTTTTGTGAGCGCAAAAGCTGTAGCCCAGATTTTTAACTCGAATTCATATAAAGATAGAGAAACATACACATTACATATGCTCAATGTACACTGTTAGAAATGTGATGTTAAGCGGGATGCTGGTGGCTCACGCCTATAATGATAGCTACTCACGAGGCTGAGATCTGAGAATTGCAGTTCAAATCCAGCATGAGTAGGAAAGTTTCTGAGGCACTTTTATCCAATTAACCACCAGAAAACTGGAAGTAGCACTGTGGCTCAAGAGGTAGAGCGCTAGCTTTGTGCTGAAGAGTGGAGGCCCAGTCTTCAAGCCCCACAACAATTCAAACAAAAAAAAAAGAAAGAAAGAAAAGGAAAAAGAAAGAAAAAATAGAAAAAGAAATGTGATCTTAGCCACCAGTTCATTGCTAGTATAATTCCTGCTTTCTCAACATGGCCTTTTTTTCTCAATTAAGTCCATACTCTTATATCTGACTTCCTTGGAACCAGAATAATTCTTCCATTCTACTTTTTACAAATTTGCATGATTAGCTACCATGATTTAGAGTTAGTGGGTGAAAGAGAGTGGCTTCATCCTTCATGTTTCATTAGTAGTAATGCTTTCTCTATATCACTCCCATAGATCTACATACTGGCCTTGGCTTTATTGTTTCAAAGTTGTCTTATTTGCAGAGTCTTCTATAGTGTGTTGGACCATTATACTTAAACACAGAACTTCTCTTTCTCCTATTATTCTTATTGTATCTCCTACTGTTAACTTATGTACACTTGGGAAATAATGAACAACACACATACTCACAAAAAAATGTTTCTGAGAACCTTCTTCCCACTTAAAATTGGTCTTAATTTACAGAGCATAGGAAATTTCAACTTAATGTACTCCAGGATAATTTTTTTTCATGTTTTTTATTTTGAAAATGATGTACAGAGGGGTTAGTTATATAAGTAAGTTAATAAATACATTATCTAATAAACATTGTTACCTCCTCTTTGCTTTTCCCCTGTCATCTTTTTTCTCCCTACCATCCAAACTACCCCCTCTCATCCCCAAGTTTTAAAGTTTGTTTTCAACATAGTGTCTTGTTCATGTCGTTGTTACAATGGGTCATACTGTATCTTTGTTTCAGCATTTTATTTCCCTTCCCATCCCCTCATTAGAAAAAATGTATATGCAAGGTGCAGGTTAAAAACATCAAATACAGTGAAAACAGGGGTTACACCATGGAAGAAGAAAATAGAAGAGAAACAAAAAAAATCACATAGTACATTTAGTACATTAAAACAATAACAAGAAAGAAAAAACAAGTTGTGTCCCTATCTTAGGGTTCATTTTATTAACATCATCTTATATGGCCATATGTACATGGATAATGTTTTATAAACCATGACATTTCCATATTTTCTCATTAGTAAGTTGTCTCTGAAACACGTGTTACCTCATGTCCAAAGATGTACTTGTGCTAGTTCAATGAAGCCCGAAAACATTCATTTTACCGGGAGTAGCACCATAGATTGTTCCTGGAAGTAAGTGGAAGAAACTGTTATGGGAAGTGGATACTGATTCCAAGAGAGGAATTGAATATAGGGAAATGACCAAGTTCAAGTTAATTTGTGCTGTCCTTTTTACTATACAAGAAAATAATCCCAGGCTTGAAGGAAACTCTGTCTCTGACTTGTTCCAGTGTGTTCTTTACTCATATAAAACTTTTCTGTAAACTTCTAATTGAGAGTATTACAAAAGGAAACAAACTGCCATTTGAAGGCCAGCATAGAAAATTAAAGAAAATAATTTTGTTTTAAAGTATTCTACTTCAAAGAAACAAAGACATAAGGTTTTAAAGTGTCTCATGCATGGATATTTAACTCCTGAGATGATTCTCTTGTTGCAAAAGTCAGTTATCCATTGCTTTAATCTGGTCCTGAGTTCGCCATAGCAATGAGGATTCCAAAATGCAGGATTCAGTGAGTATGATAAGTAAAAGGAGCCTTTTCTCAAACCAGTGCTGTAAGGATGATACCAAAGAAATATGTGGGTTTTTTTTGTTTGCTTCTTCATTTGTTTAGATTTTTCTGGATCTGGGGCTTGAACTCAGTGGCTGGACCCTGTCCCTGAACAGTTGTCTTTCTTGTCTACCTGCCCTCAAATCTAGTACACTACTGCTTGAGCTAAAACCCCACGTCTGGCTTTTTTGGTGTTTAATTAGAGATAAGAATGTGATAGACTCTCCTGCCTGGGTTGGCTTTGAACTGAGAAAACCAAGTGACATCAACTGTATGGACGTCTCTTTTGAAACAAGAAATATTAGAAGAAGTTTATTATAAAGCAAATATTTGATAATTTTTAAAATAATAGAATATATCCATCAAAAAAGCCATAACTTAAATAACTCAGCTAAAGTAGGTGCACTGAATCATTTCAGAATTATTTTTTATGCTTAGGAAGATTACTATTGAGTTCATAGTTCCTTTTGGGGAAACTGAAAATCATATTTGCACTTTTTTTTGTTTGTTGTGGGGCTTGAACTCTCATCTTGGGCACTGTCCCTCAGCTCTTCAGCTAAAGTTGAGCACTCTACCACTTTAGCTACAGAACCACTTCCGGGTTTCTGGTGGTTAATTGAAGATAAAAGTCTCATGAACTTTCCTGACCAGTCTTGCTTTGAACCACAACCCTCTGGTCTCAATCTCCGGAGTAGCTAGGATTACTGGCGTTAGCCACTAGCACCTGGCTCATATTTGAATTTAGTGCACTTAATGACACTATGTAGACAAAGAATGGAAATTTGAATCAAATGATGACATTGCAGCTTTTCAGAAAAATTGAGGTAGGAATAAATATGTCCTCATTTTTCCATGTTGTTATATTAATGACTCATGAACTATGGGACACTTACATTAGCATCCTCTGCCATCTCTGTAGGTGTTATTTAGTATTAGGAATTATTCATAGAGAAATAGAGAAAGACAGAGTTTTAGAAAGCAAAGGATATCAGGTATTAAAGAACAACATAGAAGGAGATAAAACTTATCACACAGAGATTAAGAACTAGCCTAAGTGATTTAGAATGTTAAAGGCAATGAGGAATGAGCCTAGTTGATAACTAGTTCCTCAATAATCCAAAATGGTTCCCTAGAACAGTTTCTGTTATAATTTAGTTATTATTATCATTTATTTCTTTGAGCTGGAGTTATTCCTTCACTTCTGTTAAAACTATTAGTTAGCCTCTGCCTTTTTGGTGCCATAACTGACCAAAAAAGATTTCCAAATCTCACTTAGATACCCTTCACATTGTGATTAGAAGTGACCACTCAAAAGCATGGAATCTTTGAATTTCCAGGATTAATTTTCACCTGATATCTAAGCACATTCTTGACACTAATTGCCGTGTCCTGTTAAAAAAAGGTTTTTGTTTTTTTAAAAAAACAACAACAGTGTATCCTAATATGGGTAAAAAAATGAATTAAGGACTACTGTTAGGTAATAGTTGGAAGGAGCAATTATACATTCCAAGTATGGGTTATCTATTCGGCATTTACTAGCTAAGTGACATTTTTGCCAGTCCTGAGGCTTGAACTCAGGGCCAAGGAAATGTTCCTGACGTTTTGCTTTCTTTGTGCTCAAGGCTAGCACTCTACCACTTGAGGCACAGCACCACTTCCAGTGTTTCTTTTTCTGTTTATGTGGTATAGAAGAATCACTGTACCATGAAGCCAAATTCCCAGAACCCTAAATGACTTTCTTAAGATGGCATTACTTTTTCTTTCCATTACGTTGTATTATAATTTGGGCCAGGTGGTAGAAAAGGAAGTGGAAAACAATACTAAGTCCAGTAAGGTTCACATTCCTATCATATCACTAAGGAAGTACAGTGTTGACCTGCAGGACACATAGGACTGTTGCATGTGACATTATTATTGAAAACACTATTTGCCACGCCGACCCCAGTAGAGTCTGCTTAGCATGGGAAACCATCTATCAGACCATGATAGGGGCCTCGAGACCTATCTCTGAGTTTTGGGACTTCACCGAAGTCTACCTCAGAGAATGGGGCTTTACAGAAACCTATCTCCAAGTTTTGGGACTTCACCGAAGTCTACCTCGGAGAGTAGGGCTTCTAAGAGGCCTACTCCTGGGAAAAGGCTGGCAAAAACCCCTGGAAAAGATGTGTTTCTGCCTATCTTTTCCTCATAAGAGTGCCTATTAATCTTTTACTGTTTCTACTGCTCATTGTACTTACTCATTGTCAACGTTCCCTTATTCAAAGCTCTTTCCTAATATCTGATGAGTGTCTTAAAAATATGACTAACTCACCAGAGTTAAGTGCTACCCTGAAACCCCTCTTATGGAGGCTAGTAGACAAGTTATAAGTAAATATAAAAGTATTGGGGGTTTCACAAAGTCACTCCAGAAGGAATTGTAAGAAATTTACAAAAAGTTGTAGGCGCGGCTAGAACAGAAAGAATGTATGGCAATTGCTGAGATAACTACTTAGGAGAAAGAACTTCCTCATTTACTAAGAGACTTGCTAAATCTAAGTCTCCTTGGTGTTTACTATTAAAGAAGGAACAGGAAAGATCTTAATGGGACAGTTAAGGCCTCTATAGAAAAAAGTAGTGGTTAATTGGTGACAATCATTGAAACCCATTGTATTTCTTAAAAATAGAGGTAAAGCTGGAAACAAGTGCCTATCAGGCGACCAGTTGGTGACCACCCAAGGACGAAGCCCTGCAGCAAGGTTGTGTAACCTTTTGCCCTTTCAGGCGACCAGCTGGTGACTGCCCAAGAATGAAGCCCTGCAGCAAGATTATGTAACCTTTTGCCCTTTCTTATGGAGACTTTTTGCTATAAAAGTTTGTTATCCTCTGCATTAAATCGCACTCAGCACTCAGCACTCAGCATCCACTCCTAATGTGTGTGAGTTGTCTGTTTGCCATCTCCCCGTCCTATTCCAGGTTCCTCCCCTAGGTATCCTCCATCGTCCCGACAGAACCCGGTCCGCGGCAACTATTAACAGCTCAGACATCCAAAACATTCTGCTTCCACTGTCAAGGTCAAGAACCAAATATCTAAGCCTTTTTGTTGATTGGGTGTGTGTCCTAGGAAGGAAGAAGGAGGAAGTGGAATATGATGGTTGAAAAATATGTATATTTGCTCCCTGTCCACATTTTTTGCAATTTAAAAAAAATGCTACTAATGAACTCCCACCTACATCTCATTGACTATGCTGTCTGCACAAGATGCAGAAAAATGACATTTATCCTGGTGGATATTCACCTATATTAACAAAATCCAGTTCTGGGAAAAAAAGATACTAGGTAAGAAAGTATAAAGTATTGTCAATTAAATGGTTTCTTTTCCTAGCAGAACAAAATGTAGTATTGAAATGATTACTCCAGCTTTCTTTGAGATTTTATCCTGTTTTAGTATCAAAATGTTCTCTAATTCCTGTAACATCCAAAAATAAAAGACATGATTTGAAGATCTCAGTAGTTTTAGAAACAAAGCTACATAATACCTTCCTTCCTGCAGAGACATGTGATGGCAAGTATGATTGATTCTATTATAGTTCTCTTCAATTTCTTCTTTATCTCAAGGGTCGCATACTTGGCATATTACTCTATGTCCTGCATCAGCTTCTGCAGGTGACATTTACCTCTACTCTGCAAAGTCAAGTTGGGTCATGTGACTTACTTCAGCTTACAATAATGAACCAGAATTTGTCAAAGACTATTTCTAGAGGAATATTTCTATCTCCTTGTCTGGGTCTATTAGCGGACTTCTTTTCCCTTAGCTATAAAAATAGCATATTTCTAGAGGGAGTCTTCTTTCAACTTATATACTGTAAGAATATAGAATGTGAAATTGAGGCAAAACTCAAATACAGCAACATATGTATAATACAGCAAGAATTAAGCTAAAATTAGAATAAAGTATTAAGATGTTAGTTTACCATTCTTGTATACCTTTATGATAGTTGACTATAGTACACCAGAATTTAACAATTACTAAACAAGAACTAATCAAAAAGATAACAATTCCTGTTTGATGCTATTACATTTTTATTTTATAAATACTCATTTCCCATGTGATCACTTGTGGGGTTATCTTTTTCTATAAATGTGGTTAGTCACTCTAGACCACTGTATCTAATATCCACAATCATTATCCAGAGCTTGTGATTGAGATGAGGAAGAACAAAATGTGTAGATTTCTCCTTCTCTTTTCCTCTTCTCCTTTTTCTAGCGTAAATTCTCATCCTTTCTCCAAATTCTTCTATTAATAAAGGAAGGGTGACATTGTGGATATCAAGCAAAAGGCTTCAAAGCCAGAATTTCATTCTTTTAGAAATAGATGTAGTAAATCAGAGTGGCTCAAGGAAGAATAAAAGCAATATTTCCCCTTTATGGCTTCCACAATAGAGACTGATATGACTCTAAATATCTAAGAAACAATTTACCTTGGGTAATTTTTTAAAAATATATAATAATTTTAAAAATTAAAAACATTTTTAAAATAAGTAGTACATTGTTGTTTGCTTTTGGGAGGCATGAAATAAGACTGCATTAACATTGTGTGAGTTGAGAGGCTAAATTTTATCAGAATTTAAACATAATGAAAAATTGATGATTTTAAGATAAAAAGCTTAAAGGTACAATTTTAATGTGACATGCACACAAACTCAACAATGACTCAACTACAATAAGAAGTTCCTCTAATTCAAATAAAGATGTTTCAGAAATAGATTAGACACAAAAAGTTAGAAAAAGAGAACCAGAATTGGGTGGTGCATTATTTAAAAATAGAAGTCAAGTAAATATTAACCATAATTCCAAAATAATAGCAATCATGCAAAGAGAAGATTTTAAGAAGAATGTATAAGAAGTGATACTGCCAGAACTGCCTTTGGAGCTGCTCTCTGAGATTTAGGGTTTCTAGTACATGACAATTTGTATGACTGGTTTGGTGGAGAAATATTGTTTGTTTTTCTTTGCTATGGAAGGTTTTTATTTGACCTTTGGTTATGAAGGAGTGTTTAGCTGGGAACAGTATTCTTGATTGATAATTATTTGTCTTTAGGGCATGGCATACATCATTCCAGGCACTTGCTTTAATTGTCTCTGCTGAGAAATCTGAGGTGATTCTAATTAGTTTCCCTTTATAAGTGATTGATCTTTTCTCCTTGACAGCTTTAAGCTTCTTTTCCTTGGTCTGAATTGATACTGTGCAGATTATACTGTGACAGTGGGATGTCCTGTTCTGGTCTGGTCTGTTTGGGGTTGTAAAAGCTCCTTGTATCTGAATAGGCCTATCTTTTTGCATGTTTAGGAAGTTTTCTGCTAGGATCCTGAAACAAATTTCTTAGACCATTAACGTCTATTTCTGGGTGCTGCTCTACACACATTTTCCTCAGATTAGGACTTCTGATGGTGTCTTCCAAATATTGAATAGATATATCATATTTCTTAGGTTTGTCTTAGGTAATTGTTCTTTCTCTATAACACCTAGGCTGTCTTTAATACCCGAGATTCCATCTACTGCATGTTCTAACCTACTGTCAAGACTTTCTTCTTTGTGTTTTATTTCTTTTCCTTCTAATTGGTCGGCTTTGATGGCTTCAAATTTTTTGTTGGAGCTTTGTTTTAGGTCTTGGATTAACTTCTTTACTTCCTTAATTTGGTGTTCTGTGCTTATTCTCAAATCACTTAGTGGATTGGTGATGGTTTCCTTGGACTCCCATTCCTTCTGGTGGTCTCCATTCATCATTCTTTTTGTGGTCTCCTAGAATTGTTTCAGCTCTCTGTTTATGGATTTCATGAATGCCTGTATTGATCTTTGTCTATTCTCATCCCACTCTCGCAATTCCTGTATTACTCTTTGATTAGCTTCCTCATGTTCATGCAATTCCTATAGTTCTCTTTGACTGTTCTCAGGCTGCTCATGTAATTCCTGTCTTTCTCTTTGAGTGTTCTCAGCCTGCACACACAATTTCTGTATTTCGCTTTGACTGTCCTCAACCTGCTAATGCAATTACTGTATCAATCTCTGAGTAGCTTCTTCATGCTCATCAGATTCCAGTATGAATCACTGGTTTGCCTGTCTCTCCGTATCACACTCACACTCGTCCTTTGCAGGTTTTCAATCTTTTCATTCACCATGTTTACCAATAGTGTTTGTAGAGATTTTTGGGAACTCTCCTCTGGATTATTTATTAACTATTCTGTCAACAGATTATCATGAGTGGGAGTTCAGGTATCTGGAGTTACCATTTCTCTTGTGTTTTTCTGGCTTGTTCTGCCCATTTGGTATGAAAATAACACCAATTTTGTGCTAGAACACCATTTTAAGGCAAGCATCAACCAAAGTCCTGTAGTAGCACAGTCAAAAAACTGCAGATACAATCTAGTTCATCAGATAAAATCTATTCAATATCAAACAACTATGGATTAGTGGGCTAAGAACAACAAAGCAGAATTTGGCAAACCAGAAATTATTAGTTTTAAGGAGAAATGTGGGGAAAAATAGGACTAGAGGGATGTGGACAGATAAAAGGAGAGTGAATTTAGCCAAGTCCTAATCTCATAGAGGGAAATGGATTGGACAGAATGATAGGACAGAAATTAAGAAAAAAAATAAACAAGAAAAAATGAAAAAAATTAAATTAAAAAAGTGAAACACTTAACAAGTATGTATGTTTAAATATGATATTGAGAGAAGAAAAGGATAGGATGTGAGGAAGGCAAGGATAGGAAGGAGACATAAAAAACTAAAAAAAAAAGTCTCAAAATTAGTTACCTTAAAATTATATAGGTATAAATCGGTAATACTGGTATTAAAGAATTTAAGACAAAGAGGTTGTGAATTAAATAATAAATTTCTGGATTAAGTGTGTACACAATGGAAGATAAAGTCTAATTATCAAAGATGGGTAAATATCTGGGGATTAAAAGAACAGTAATTAAGTCTTACAAAAAACCAAGGAATAAAAAAGGACCAAAAAGTCAGGAGTAATAACAAAAAGAGCACACCCATATACACACCTAAAATTAAAATTATGAGAGGGAAAAGATTAGTAGAAAACAATTTATAAAAAATTAAAAATAAAAATGTTAAACAATATTCTTTGAATTTTTTCAGGGGTGTGTAGAATGGGAAGACCCTGTTTGTCCCCTGTGTCTGTAACCATTCTCTTGGAGTCTCTGGTTGGCTTGTGGTGTTTGGTTTTCCTGTGGCTTGATTGTTTTTTTACGTGAGTTTGTTTGACTAGGCAGAAAAATTCTCTGCATTACCCAAGATTTTGTGAACCACCTCCCAGGCTAGTTCAGTGGGAGGGAAATCTGCTTTGAGTATCACAAAAGAGGGAGATGGCTGTTCTCTCTAGTTTGGAGATGCTGTGATGAGGCTAGGTTGAGGCCTTTCAGCAAACAGTAGCTTTTAACTGAGGGGCTAGCTCCTGAGATACTCACAGAACTCAGCCTGGAGCCATTCTCAAGGTTTTATGTTTACTGAATTTCAATTGATTGTCTAGGCTGCCTTAGGGATGGGAGGAACCTGACTCTGTTTACCTAGTGAAGAAAGTCACTCCTCTAAGGGCGGGGCTTCCTTGCCTAGGCTGGTTGACTTTCCCTTGAGTGGAGGTGAGTCTGACAGGTCAGGTCAAGCTCCTGTGACCTCCTAAATGATTCTTGTTTTCTTCCAATGCCTGAGTTGGAGATAGCTGTTCAAATAGGTCTTTGTCAGTATCAAAGATATCTCTGATGGTGGTGGCAGGGAGGGGAGGCCTTCCCTCTTCTGCTCCCTGGGAAGGAGTGAGGATGTCAGGGTTCTACTACAACCAGAGTCTTTGTTCCTGGACCGTCTCTGGTCTGTGATCTGCAGGATGAAGATATCTGCTCCTTGTCATTTCTTATTGTTGAGTAGAATCTGCTCGCCCTCTGTGTCTGGCTCCTTTGACCCATGACTCTGTGTTGTAGGTATGGTGGCTATAACCACTGGCCCTGCTGCCACAGCCGCCACAGACATGGCTACAAGCACATGCTTAAATCTGTCTCCTTGCCTGGATTTTCCCTCTCTGGTGAAACTCTCTGTACTATGATGGCACACTTGGTGTGATTCTGTAGTCTAGGACTGTTTACTTGAACATTAAACTTGCTTTCTATGCCAGAGCTTGTTTAGCCTCCAGATTCTCCTCTGCCATCTTCCTCTGAACACATTTTTGCCTCTTATTGAAGTATATCTGATATTTTAAAGTAGATTTGTCCAAATATAAAATAATTTAATCAATCATTTCATTAGGACAATGTTGATCAGATTTATTTCCAGTAAATCTTAACCCTCAAAATAAATGAGAGCATGCAGTGTCAGTCTCCTATTAATATGACAAAATACTTTATAAAATTAACTTAAAAGGTGGAAAGATTAATCTTGGCTTCTGATTTTATACATTTCAATTTATGTTTCTTATCCTCATTGTTTTGGGTTTGTGGTGGTACAATACCTGATATCTGGAACATGTGATGGAGTATGTGTATTCATGGAAGCCATGAAGTAAAGAAGAGGAGGAATAGGATTGAGAAAGTGAGAAAGAGGAGGAGGGGAAGAGGGAGATGGAGAAGGAAAAGTAGGAGGAGACAGAGAAGTAAAAAAGGAAGAGGAAGAAATGACTTTGATCTTAACATCCTCTTTGATCACAAAATCTTAGTGACCAAATCTTTATGACTATGCCCACTTGAAAGGGTTCATCTCTGTATGGCAACATAGTGAAATCTAATTATTAATCGTAATCCTTTATAATTTCAGATTTAATTTCTAGAGTGGGGTGGTAGATCTTTCTATACAATTGCAATAACTTCTGTTCCTAAATATTAGAGATGGTATTGGGCATAGAGGTGGTTTGGTTATACCATTGTTGGAGAGATGAATGAAATATTTTGAGTGCAAATACATTTTATTTAACAGATAAGGAAGCTTCAAGAGGTTTCATTTTGTGACCTTCCAAAATGACTATTTCATATAACTCATAATGACTTGAATTTTTCATAATTTTATGGCATTTCCATTCAAGTATTTGTCATCTATAGTGAGGTTCTTTCTTTCAAGTTGAAGGAAAAATAAATACTATCATGATCTTTTAATTATTCTATAGAGAGTAGGTATAATATGTATTCAAAAATAAGTTATCTTCAAGTCTATAGGAATAATTGGATAAGTGATGGAATATCTTGCTTCAGTTACTTATATTGAGATTGATTCAATTTCTAAAAATCACTGTTGACATAAAATACATGAAATTCAGTGTTACTCTGAAATGACTTGGTAATCAAACCTCAGAAATACATGACCAGTAACTAAGATTTTTATATACTCAAAAAATGTATGGGGCTGGGAAGGTGGATCAGTGGTAGAGCACTTGCCTTGCATGCATAAGTCCCTGGGTTCGATTCCTCAGCACCACATAAGCAAAAATAAAAAAGCTGGAAGTGGCACTGTGGCTCAAGTGGTAGAACGCTAGCCTTAAGCTGAAGAGCTGAGGAACAGCGCCCAGACCCAGCATTCTGGCCACACGACTGGACCCCCTTCCCTAATGTATGAATCTACATTTTTATGTCAAAAAAAAGTTTAGGTTAAAAAGAAGAGAAAATCATGTGACCACAGTAGATAATATTTACTTTAATGAAAAATTGCCTGACAGAGCATTCAACTTGACAGAGCTTATTGCTTTTAGCTTACATGAGAAATTTGATTAACAATCACTTTTTTGCTTTTAAATAATAGATTATTTCAATTTGTCCAAAGATTCTGTCATTTAAACCTTTGAGTGTATATTTTTTTCATAAAAATGAAAACTATTTTTCACATTGCAGGTTCAAGTTTAATAACTAAATAAATATCTAAGTGTTAATTTGTTAAATTGAGCCTCTAGAACTCAAATAATATGAAATTCATTTTATTCTTAGATATATTAATCCTGTGCTAAATATGAGTGTCTCAAGCTTGTAATCCTCACTACTCAGTAAGCGGGTGTGCAAAGCCAGCCTTGGCAAGAAAGTTTGTGAGACACATCTCAATTAAACACACACACACCACAAGACCCACACACATAAACCACACACAAGCCAGAAGTGGAATTGTGGCTCAAACGATAGAGCAACATACTTGAGGGGGAAAAAAAAACAAATAAAAACTAAAGGATAGGTCTTGAATTAAAATCACAAGAACAACATACACACACACACACATACAATATTAAGTCTAAATGCTTATTTTGATTTGAAGAAATAAACAATATTATGAAAAGTAATATTTGTTACATATCTTGCAATGTTTGTGAAGTTTTTAGTACAATTTGTCTTAAGATACATCATAGGTTATTAAAATTAATATTAATTTAGTTAATATTTCTAACTACTCATAACACCTTGGAGTACAACAGTTGGTATTTTTTCCATAGCCATAAGAGATATTCTGAGTAAAAGAAAGAGAGGAAGATTGGAAGAAAAAAGAAAGAAACAAAGAAAGATAGAAAGAAAGGAAGGAGAAAAAGAGAGAGAGAGGAAGAGATGGAGGGAAGGAAGGACGAAGGAAAAAAAATCAGAAGGAAGGAAGGAAGGAAGGAAGGAAGGAAGGAAGGAGGGGAGCGAAAAAGGAAAGGACAAAACCATTTAATTTATAAAATATATTTAGCCCAACAAAAACTTCATATAATGAATCCTTTAGTAAATTCAAGTTTGCAATTTTCACTTCTTTGCATGTTCTGTATGGATGAATGTAAGCAACAAATGAAGGATCAAAAATAACCTCGTGAATCTGTTTGCATCTGTAGCAATATGTATGCAAATCTTTTTAGAATTTTTTTACATCACCAAATAAATATTTGCCAACAATTTACACTTAGGTATAAATATTCTAAAAATTGATTAAACCAAAGGATGTCAATATGTTATATAATGTGAATACAAGGATTTGTAGTGTTATTAATATTACATTCTTAATGTTATATTAATTATAAAAATTTTATTATGTATTTTATCAGAGAAATTAGCATGCTCTGAATTTGGTGTCTGAGTCCTAATAGCAGAAAGTAATTAAAATCAAACAGATCTGTATTTGTTGGCTCAAATGAATATTTCTGAAAGCAATTAACTCATCGGAGATTGTTCAAATACATCAGAAGGTCCTTAAAAAGGCTGTGCCACATTTACATGATTACCTATGATGTGATTGAAGAGCCACTAAACAATCATATTTCACTTTGCTATCACTATAATTATTCCCATTCTAAAAAGAATTATTCACATAAGTTACATGATATAAGTTTGTCCTTAAGTTATTATCATATATGAAATAATATCCAAATGATACTCTACACTGAGTTAAAGCAAAAATTGCGAAGTGTATTGGACTATGTAACTCCTTCCAGATACACATGTTGAAATTCTATTCCCCCTTCTGGTGATATTAGAACCAACCTTTCAGAGATGACACTACATTAATGATTGTGATGAAAGAAGCCCAATATAATTATTCTGCCATATGAACGTCCAGCAAGTAGATTATAATGAACCAGAAAGTGGACCCCCATAAGATAAGGAATTCTTTGAACAACCATTTTTATAATTAATATTCGAGCTTCTAGCATATGGGTAATATACTCCTGTTGTTTTTAAGCCACTTACTTTGAAGTATTCTCTTATAAAAGCCCAATGGCTGACAAAGGCAAAGTAATATTTAGTTAATATCACAAATTGTGACAAAAATATTCATAAAATTTTATTATTTGAATTTTATTCTCCAAGTCTACAGGTTAAAAATATTTTTAAATGGGAAGTGAATTGAGGTTCAACTCTATTCATCTATCATAATTAATTTTTGAGTATTTTTATTATCTTTAAGTAGTTGTACATTCACTGAGTTTATGGATACAGTGTATCTTGATCACTGTCACCTCTTTCAACATTCTCATCCACCCCTTCCAATCAAGCCCAATCCTACGTATCTCAATATTATGTTATGGAATCACTTGCCATTTAACAAAGCAGTTTAGGTGTACAGTGCACCTGGAATTGTGTTACCACTTCAACATCTTCACTCCCATTTCACACTACCTTTTCCTTTGTATATTTCAATTCTTGGAAGTATACAATGGATTCTTGCCTGTATACTATCCTTTTCACCTTCAATTTCCTACCCCTCACATATTGCCCCCCACTGTCCTCTCTTCCAGTACATATTTATTGGTAATTATTTTGTTGAGTTGTGACTTATTCTTTTAAGAGAATTATGGAATTTTCACTCTCCATGACACTTCAGATAATTCATTTGTACCTCCTTGCATACCATCCAGTGTGTTTACTTTTATATTTATAGGCACCTTCTATCTACCACAAATGAGGAAAATCATGCAAGCTAAGTTTCTCTGAGTGGGCTTTATTTCACTTAATATTATTTATAATTGTTTCATTTCCCTTAAGGATGGTGCAATATTATTCTTTCTGATGGATTAACAGAATTCCATTATGTATGCATATATATATGTATATATACATATATACACACATATATAATTGTAAATTGGGATCAATAACATTAGGTATATATATAATATATATGTATAATTTATATATACATATGTTATTCTTTCTCTCTTTTTACAATGAGCGGCATCTGGGCTGCTCCCTTATGTTGGCTAGAGAAAATAATGCAATAATGACCATGATTTTGCTGGTAGCTTCAGTTTGGTCTTGTTTCTGCTCCATTGTATAAATGCCCGTTAGTGGAATGCTGGATCATAGGTAGCTCTCTATTCAGTTCTCTGAGCAATTTCCATAGTGTTTTCCAAAGGGATTGAACAAGATTACATTCCCAACAACAGGGTAATAGAGTTTCTTTTGGGCCACATTTATCAATAACTGTGATTGTTCGATTTTTCATAATGACATTGTTACAGGGGTGAGATGAATCTCAGTGTTATTTGGATTTGCATTTCTTTTATGGAGAAAGATGTGTCTATTTGTCATTCTTACTTCTTCTTCTAAGAAGTATTATCCCATATATTAATTGGGTTCTTGTTTATTTGAGGGTTTATTTTTGTTGGGTTTAACTTTTTGATCTCTAAATATGGGTTAATTATGAAATCAATTGTCTGATGCTTAGCTAGTAAAAATCTTCTTCCATTCTGTTCTCTTTCTATATATCCTGCTAAGTTTTTCCTTTGGCATGAAGAAAATCTTCAGTATGATGCAATTCTATTTACCCAGAAAAAGAATGATATTACACCATTCATAAGGAAATGGAAAGACTTGGACCAAACTTATATTAAGTGAAGGAAGATAGACTCAAAGAAATATAAGTTGCCTGATTTCTCTCATTTGTTGTATTAGAATGTGCCTCTAATTCTAAAAGTAAAAACACTTGGATGGTAAAAGAGAAAACATTACACTTGCACATGATAAATTATAAGGGATTCTAAACATTTATACAGTGAGGTCAAAGGAGGATGCCTTTTTAAGAAGATCACCAAGGGTAAATAGCTATATGAATATCATCATATAAAATAATGTTCATTAAAATAATCTCCAAGAAATGACAATGAGAGTTTTTTTTATTATTTTGCTTTTTCCTTCTGTGTTCTGATGCTGTATTTTTTATATTTCTGCACCTTTTGTCTCATATGTAAGTTTGGAAAGCGCAACGGGGAACACAGAGATGGTGAGACACAGGGTTAACAAATACAGCAGTGCTACTCAATAGACACTACATTGTAAATGAACTATACAACTTATGGGGGAGGGAGGTTGAAAGGGAAAAACTGGGAGGATATGAGGGAAGAGGTGACACTGTTCAAAAAGAAATGTGCTCTCATTATTTGACTTATGTAATGGTAACCCTTCTGTACATGATCTTTACAAATTAAAAATGGACCTCATAAACAGGCCAGAGTAGCTATACTAATATTAGATAAAATATGCTTTAAATTAAAAGTGGTATGAAAGTAAAAAAGAGACAAAGAAAGATATTAAATATTCATAAAGAAAACGAGGGATATAACAATTTTAATTATCAATGCCTTGAATCCTAGAGCTCCCAAATTCATCAGACAAATACTACTTACACTAAAAACATGCATACATCCAAATACATTGTTGGTTGCTTGAACACATCATTTTTACCTCTGGACAGGCCACCCAGGTAAAAACTTAGCGAAAAACTTCAGAGCTAAATAATTGCATTGACAAGCTATACCTAACAGATATCTACAGACTATTTCACCTAACAGCTTCACAATACATATTCCTCACAGAAGCCCATGGAACATTCTCCAAAATCGATCATAACTTAGATCACAAGGAAAGTCTATGAAAATTCACAAACAAAAATAAAATTACTCTTTACATCTTGTCAGACCACGATGGGACCAAATTAGATCTTGACATCAAAAATCATCACAGAAAATTCTGAAACTCACAGACTGAATAACACATTGATAAATCATCAGCGAGTCACTGAAGAGATATGTAGGGAAGTTGCAACGTTTATGGAATTCAGTAGAAGCGAACATACAAAATACTACCACTTCTGGGACACAAAAACACTGGCAATACTCAGAGGAAAATTTATGTCTTTGAGTATGCATATCAACAAATTAGAACCATCTTGAATCAGCACTAATGATGTGGAACTAGGTCTTTGAAAAACAGGAAAAGCCAAACCAAAAACTGGTAAACAGAAATAATACAAAGTAGATTAAAGAAATAAATGAATTAGAGTCTTAAAAAATGTACAATCATAATTGACATTTATCTACTAGTAGCTCACATATTTGCCCAATGAATGTCAACCTACCTATTTTCAGAGATAGTCTCAACCAGCTAAAACCAGTGAACAAAACAAACTTCTAGGATTCTAAGAAACAACATTTTTTGCCTTTTTAAAATAAATTTACTCTGCTGTTCTTATGAAGGTGATTTATAGATGGATTACAATTACATGAGTCAGGTAAAGAGTACATTTCCTTTTGTGAAATGTTTTCAGTTCCCTCACTTGTTTCCAGTCTCACTCTCCTGTCCCCACCTATGTGTTAAATAGTTCACTTTCATCAATGTGCAATTTTTTGCTCTTTTCCCTAAAGCTCTGTGCCCACCCCTCACCTTCCTGAAGATGTACAATAAATATATCAGGCATAAGGTTAAGAAGAGAGAATTATCACAAAGTATAAAAAATAAACAAAAAACAAAAAGTTTTCTGTTTCCATATCTCATAGTTTGTTTGCATATGCATATCTTGTTATATAAACATAATTGTTTTTTTATCAAAAAGTTAATTCAGGGATTAAGGTGTGATAACATAATTTTGCTTTCTATTTAATAATGCTTTTTATTTTAATATGAAAGTTGTAAGTAACACAATTCAAGTCCTAGTGAAATTTATAGGCTTAGATTTAAAGTTAAAATTTCAAAATGCCTAATATTTCCATTTTGGCAACCAAAATGAAAAACAGGCATGTTTTATCCTCAAGAATGTCATTATTTCATATGTAAAAAAGTAAACTACATGTAATATTAATTCAGTGGAAATGAGCAATCAAATAATTATGCAATGCATCAATTCCATAGATTATGAAATTTATTGATAAAATTAATAAAACTTCTTTTAAGTAGATTACTTAAGACATGAAAAAAGATAATTTTATTTTCTAGGTGAAGTTGGTATAGAAATTAGAGTTCTGTGTGCTTGATACGTGTCGATTTACACACATGATTGGCTCATCTCTATGTTATTTGAAGATAACTGAGAACAGGACTAGAATAAAAAAAAATCACGCAAATGCTTAGCTGTATTTTGTGACTAAATATCACTTTATTTTATTTGAAAAATCTGGTAAATGTATTTAAGTCACATCAACAATAATGAGAAATAAACAGCTCCTAGCTCCTTAAAAGACAATAAGAAAAAAGGAAACAACAGAAAAAAATTGAACTTCATTTTGCACGTGGTCTTTGTATATTTTGGTGCTTTGTAATTGTGGATTATGTGACTATCCCATGAATTTGGGCTCAAATCAGAATGGCTATTGGAAGAAAATTTCAAAATGTAGAGCAGCTAACACAGCTGTGCAGTTGTTTGTAGGTTTCAATACATTCGCAGCTGGACATCAACTGTACAAAGGAAATAATTCTACTGTTTTGCAGGCAAGAATGTGATGAAAAGCATACTTTTATCTTCTTAGATGAAATAAGAAGACCACACTTTAAAAGATGACTAAACGATCATCCTTTTGAATAACAGTGCCATTTTTTGGGGGGGTCCGGTCGTGGGGCCCGAACTCTGAGCCTGGGCGCTGTCCCTCAGCTCTTCAGCTCAAGACTAGTGCTCTACCACTTGAACCACAGTGCCACTTCTGGCTTTTTTTCTTTTTGCTTATGTGGTGCTGAGGAATCAAACCCAGGGCCTCATGCATGCAAGGCAAGCACTCTACGATTGAGACACCTTCCCAGCCCAAACAGTGCCATTTTAAAGGCACTCTAGATAATTCAAGTCCTGCATTCCTCCACAAACATTAATGCCATTCACAAATCATTGCTGAAGGGAATTTCCAGTTTTATTTGATATTTCAAATTGCTTAGGAGTAACAGAAAAAATAATTCAAGTTGTTGAGAAAATTTACTTTAGAATAAGCAACCAAATCAGATTCAATTCCATAGCATAACCTTTACGAAAAAGGAATTAAGGAATATGGCATGTCCTTTGTAATTTAATATGAGTAATTAGGGCAAAATGCCAAAAACAGACTCTAAAAAGAATTCTTTGTTAAGATATATTAAAGATTACCTACAGACAGGTAATTTTACCTACATTTTCTATTATATGATAACATATTTTTGGCTGCTAATCAGAGAGACTCAAAATTATTTTTAATTATGATATGAAAAATGCATCATCATGAATAAATGAAATCAGGGAGTACATGGCTCGAGAGCTGGTTGGTTCTGTTAAATGTTCTCATTATTTTGAATTTCTGGTGTTTTTGTATGTGTGGAATTATGAATGTATTTTATGTCTGGGCAGGAAGATTGATTATTAGATCATTGTCTGATACCCAATGTCAGGAACCTAACCTGAGTGAAAGTGGTAAATGTGTGTGTGTGTGTGTGTGTGTGTGTGTGTGTGTGTGTGTGTGTGTGTGTGTGTGTGTATGTGTGTGTGCCTGCCAGTCTGTATTTAGAAGGAAGTGTCTTATTTCTCTCAGGGTATATACTTAATTCTATTAGTTTTATTACATTAATGACAGCAGATAGACGTAGTTAACATTTTCAAACTTATGTTTATATTCTTTTGATTGCATGAGCAAACCAAAAATTTATGTTTGGGGTATGAGTTTTGTGGAAGGTCAGCTGAAAGTATAAACATTTGGAATCTTGAGAAAGATATCAATGACGATCATTTCAGTATAGAACAATTTTAGACAACACTTGCAAGGATATGTCATCCTATATGAAAATGAAACATTTATTGATTTTTCCATAGCTACAGTATTCTATAAATTTGTAGGACAACAAGTTAAATTATGGAAACATAAAAGTAATGTGATTATTTATTGCATTCAGTTTTACATTTTAGTTTTGTCAAGTCAAAATATCATTTAGTTTTATTGTATAGGAAGGAAAACCCTAAATATTATAGTTTGTTCCATATTTCATATTAGGAAGCTTTCTTTGTATCAATAAGTTTATTTCTTTTGTTTCTACTTTCCTATTCATAATTCTGTTTCTCATAATAGTTTTGTAAGGACTTTTTCTTTCTCCCAATTTGGGGCTTGAACTTAACTCATGCTCTGTTTGCTCCCAGTAGTCAGTCTACTATTTGAACCATGTTCCAGCCCAGAAATTTTTGTAGTTTATTGGAGATAGAACCTCATGAACTTTCCTACCAGACAGAAAATCATTATCCCCCAAGTCTCATCTTTCTTAATCACTAGCATTATATAGATGAGTCATGGACCCCAAGAGTCAATGACTTTTCATGTCTTATAGAATACACATGTTTGCTAGTAATTGTAATTATAAATTACCACAGCTTGAGTGCATTAACACTGTAAATACATTTCCTCTGAGTTAGTGGAACTAAAACTCCAAGATCAGAGTTTGCTTCTTCTGAGTCCTCTTTCCTTGGCATATTCAAGACCTTCTGCTTCTCTTGGAGGAGACTTCAACTTCAATGGTACCATTGAGATTCTGTTTCCATATGCAGTCACTTTCTAAGACAATAAGTTTTTGATCTTTAGTATGATTTCAGTGGGACAGTATCCAACACATAACATATTACTTAATGGATGAAAGAAAATTTCTAATTGGAAATCATTTGTTTGTGGCATGGAAGTTATGGTTATACTTTTTAAAAATAGCAAAAAAGTAAAGGCTTTATTAAAGCTTGTTAAACGAGTATGAAATCTTGACCTTAGACATGCCAAATTCTTACCCTGGCACACACTTAAATTTCTAGGGGAACTGGAGGATTGAACCCAAAACCCTATACTTGTGAAACAGCCACTACTACTACCATATCTGCAGATTATAATTGGATTGCTTATTTTGAGGCAGTATCACTATGCCTGGGTATTCTTGGACTGTGGTCCTCCTAACACAAACATAAAACATTGCACCCAGCAAATGGTTAGAGTATCTGAAACTTCATTTTGTGTTTGGGCTTGCTTGGAGCTGGAATTCTCTAATCTTTGTTTTCCAAGTAGATAATATAGATTTGAGCAACTTTATCCAGTAAAAGTATGCAATTTCAAAATATCTTGATATTGCCTATATTTGTGCTTGATATATAAGCTAACCATAATTTTCTCCCTCTTTTGTTTAGTACTCTGAGTTAAAAACATTGACTTTCTTAATATACATGGCTTTGTTTTGGATGAAATCCTATCACAATAAAAAAAAAATCCCCCAAAGTTTATGTCAAAAATCATGGAAAAGAAGGCTTCTGTTTGGAAAAAAAAACACTGATCCTTAAGTTATAAATGCAGTATATTTATAGTGTTCGTCAATACTTTCTTAAGTATGAGGAGGAAGGCAGAATTGTGAAAGATGTCAGGTCTCTGTAGAAATTCTGTAGTTCTCTCTTCATGTTATCTTCCTTCATTAGAGCTTGCTTTATTAAAATGCTCTGGGTGTGGCTCATTTTATGCCAACACAAAATATAAAAAACCAATGACATTTTCACTGAACAAACATTCATTAAAAATCATGAAATTATAAAGTAAAACACCATGCCATTTTTTTTTGTCGGTCGTGGGGTTTGAACTCTGGGCATGGGCACTGTCTCACAGCGCTTCAGCTCAAGGCTAGCACTGTACCACTTAAGCCACAGTGCCGTTTCTTGTTTTTAGGACGTTTATTGGAGATAAGAGTCTCACAAATATTTTGTCCATATAGCTTTCAACCACTATCCTCAGATCTCAGAGCCATGAGTAGATAGGATTACAAGCATGAGGCACCAAAGCCCAGATCCAAGTCAATTTTTAAAAAGCAAGCTTATTGAAACTTCTGGCTTTTTCCAATAAACAAACTTATTTTTTCAGCATTAATTTATAACTATGAGTTATTTTTAGATGTAACTGGGATTTTTAATAGATTCAAATATAATTTTTACTATTACTCAGTATCTCACAAATATCCACTATCATTAACTTTGCACAAAGTCAATAATTACATACTATCTTACACAGTATTATTACATTCTATAATGCATATGGTGTGAAATGAAAATAGTTTGGACAATTTCATATAAATTATTAGGTGCTATTTTAACATTATAAATTCACAACTGTGTTTTTAAAATAAGAAAAAAAGATTTTAGTGTTAAAATCTAATATGAATGTGTAGTGTGTCCCCCCCCCCCCCAATACTCTGGTTTCTCTTCAGATCGTACAAATCTTTCGCCTTTTACTAAACCAAAAATTCTGAGTACATACAGACAAAATTATTTTCTTTTCACTAAAGACTTTGAAGTAATATCATTGGAAATAGTGAGGCAAATGGAGGAAGAATTCAACTCACATCCAACAATGTCTCTGTTATTTTGCTACTCCTCCACTAAGACCTGCCCATTCACAGTTGTCATAAAAATTCAAATGTCTCTCTTAGAATTCTATTTGAAAAACTTCTAAATCACTGATTCTATTTGTACTTTCTCTTATATGAAACAAAATAGAAACACAAAAAAAATTGAAATAAAATGCCCACATATGTTGAAGTCACCACAGCTGGAAAAACAATCAAGAAAGTGGAAATTCCCCAGGAACAAAAACATGTTATGTACAGTTTTTTAAAAGTACAAAAACCTCAAATACATGTTAATTTGAGTAGAGCTATAAGGATAACTGTCTCTCAGAAATAAGTTTGTTTTAATTTGTAATTAAGTTCATCTGGGTGAACCTAATATAGCAAATCCCTTGAAAGGATCAAATTGTTTAAAACAAAGCTAACTGTATATGAAGTAAGATCTGCACATATTTAAAAGAAAAAATGCTATAGTATTAAATCACAAAAATCATGACATACTTAACATATTCATAAATGCAATGAATAAGTCCAATCGTATCCATATTGACAACTAAATATAATTGATTTAACAAGCACAAAATATGCAAGTAATAGAATCTGAGCAGTTTACATGAGTGTACCAATATAAACCTACTCTAAATTACACTGTTTGTAGAAGAATGAACATGGGTTATCTAAAGGCAAACATCAGCACTTTATATTAATGAAAGTAAAAAATCTCATGAAAAGAGAATAGTAGCTTCTGGAAAATGCAATTTTAATAAATGGTGGTCAAAATATTTCTAGTGCTGACAAAATTGCATACCTATTTAGTGAGATCGAGAAAAGACCCAAGATACTCGAAGTGATTTGAAAGGTTGGCAAAGTAGCAGGGTACAACTATAACCTTATTTTGGATGTTGGCTCTGGCATGGAATTCATATACTCTTTGATCTGACAAATGAATATATGAAAGAACAGAACTTCTCCAACTAAATATCAAGACCTAACTAAACATATAATCAGAAAAGTCATCGTGCAAGCCTTATTGCAACCTGGATAAAAAAAATCAGTCATACTGATTCTGTATTTATTGTAAATGTTGATTTTTTTCATAAATTATTTCCTTTAGCTTGCATTTTTAAAACATTTTGTTAAGTGTATATGGTTAACTAATTTTGGATTTCTTCTGCAATTTAGTTCTGAGTATAAGGTCTCACTTCAGTTCCTAACCAATGAAATGATGTTGTTTACAAAACAAATGCTCATAATCACTGTTTATAATACACAGAATCTCATAAGCATGACACCAGTAAGCAGAGGTTAACATTTTGATATCATGGTCTCATGACTGATGAGGCCTATCTGCATGAGTATACTTGTACCTAGATTCCTCAGCCTAAATTTAGCCACTTTTAAAAAGTGTCACCTTTATCTGTCGCCTATCAGCGATTAAACCTGAGTATAAAGCCTAAGGAAAATGATAAGGTAAGAATTAAGCTTTTCTGGGTTCACTGTATTTGATGTAGGTATAATTTGTGGAGGGGAAGGGAAAAAATTGTTTAAATATGGATACAGGTGGACCCATTGCAACAATGAGATGTACAAGTCGTTATGTCGAAAACGAACTTTACAACTTTGGTGCAGGGGGCGGGGTGGGGGGAGCGGGGAGGATTGTGCGGGTTGGTGGCGGGGGAAGGATGAGAAGGGATGGGAAGGGGAAACAAAGGTGTGGCTACGATGCTTGATAAGAAATGTACTCATTATCTTGCCCATGTAATTGTAACCCCTCTGTACAGTATTTTCACAATAAAAAATAATTAATTTAAAAAAAGAATTTAGTTTTTCTGGATATAAAGTAAACAAAATGAAGCATAAACTAAATCACTGGTTTAAAGTCAAACTATTTCTCCAAAATATTCTAAACATTTCCTTACAATGCGTATTATTCTCAAGAAGGGAATGGGTAAAGTGAGAAGAGGACTAACCAAGCATTGTCTTCAAATATACATAATTTGAATTTACCTCTTTATTTCACTATAAGCATTTTTTATTTGAAAAAACCTGTTTGAATAATTGATTTCCAGATCAGGTATAATATATCCTAGTTGCATACACCAAACTACAGTCAGAAAATGGCATATAGCAATTAAGTAAGAAAACATATTCAATAAATAGCAAAAGTATATACCTATAGAGATAATATTTTGAAGAATGCATTGAAAATATTCTAATATAATAATTAAGTTGATTGAACAACTTCACATTGACAGCAATTAACTAGAATACTTTAATGCTAATTGGACAAGATTGTCGTTCTAAATGAGCAAAATATATTTCTCCTTTTACTTTGTCAAGGAATTAACTGAAAAAAAGAAATTAACATATGAATCTATAACAACTGGAATGAATTTTTGTCTTTTTATTGGAAATTTTAATTTCACAAAGTATTTTTAATTGTGTTATACACATATGTCCACTTAGTGTAGCTTGTTAAATTTTATTCCTGTTATTAATTTCATCACCCTATTTTTATACTTACATTTTATTATGTGATCATACTAAGTTATAAAGTATTTGAACACATTAACTCCAAACTATTTCTCTTCATCTCCTCATTCACTATATTCCAAACTGAATAAGTTACATCTTTTTGTGTGTGAAAATACTGTACAAAAGGTTTACAATTACATGGCCAAGATAATGAGTACATAGCTTTTTGGGGGTGAGGGTGTGTGGTCGTGGGGAGTGAACTCTGGGCTTGGACGCTGTCCCTCAGCTCTTCAGCTCAAGGCTAGCGCTCTACCACTTGAGCCCCAGCCCCACTTCCAGCTTTTTTTCTTTTTGTTTATGTGGTGCTGAGGAATTGAACCCAGGGCCTCATGCATGCAAGGCAAGTGCTCTACCACTGAACCACCTTCCCAGCACCAATGAGTACATGTCTTTTTTTAATGTGATATATATTTTTTATTTTTTATTGTGAAAATACTGTACAGAGGGGTTACAATTACATGGGCAAAATAATGAGTACATTTCTTATCAAGCTTTGTAGCCTCCTCCTTTATTTCCCCTGACTATCCCTTCCCATCCTCCAATTGTCCCCCCCAATACTTCCAGCTCCCGCTCCCGCCCCCGCCATGCCACAACAAAATTGTAAAGTTCGTTTTCGATATAACGACTTGTACATCTCATTGTTGCAATGGGTCCACCTGTATCCATATTTAAACGATTTGTTTTTCCCTTTCTCCTCCACAAATTATACCGACATCAAATACAGTGATAGGGGAGGGACATACATAGTAACAAAGTAATGATCTTATCAATGTGCTAGAAACAATCGCATGAAAGAAAAAAACAACAACATTTGAATACATATCCTAGGGTTCATTTCCCTAACATCAACTTATCTGACGTTTTCTGCTTGACTCACACATATACTAGATACTGCAAATAAGGGAAATCATGGGACCTTTCTTTCTTTGGGCTTGGCTTATTTCACTTAATATAATTTTTCCAAGACTTTCCATTTCCTAACAAATGGGGCAATGTCATTCTTTCTGATGGAGGCATAGAATTCCATTGTGTATGTATACCACATTTTCTTGATCCATTCATCTACTGAGGGGCATCTGGGTTGGTACCACATCTTAGCTATAGTAAATAATGTTGCAGTAAACATAGTCATGCTGTTAGCTTTAGTGTGGTCTTGTTTGTAAACATTTGGGTAAATACCCAAAAGTGGGATTGCTGGGTCATAGGGGAGCTCTATGTGGAGTCTTTTGAGGAACCTCCATACTGCTTTCCAAAGTGGTTGAACAAGTTTACACTCCCACCAACAATGAAGTAAGGTTCCTTTCTGTCCACATCCCCTCTAGCATCTGTTGTTGTTAGAGTTCTTGATTTTTGCCATTCTAACTGGAGTGAGGTGGTATCTCAATGGTGTTTGGATTTGCATTTCTTTTATGGCTAGTGAGGATGAGCATTTCTTCATGTGTCTATAGGCCATCCTTCTTTCTTCTTCAGAGCAGTTTCTCTGTAAGTCTCTACCCCACTTATTTATTGGGCAGTTGTTTCTTTGAAGATTTGTTGTTGGGGGGCTGGGAAGGTGGCTCAGTGTTAGAGCACTTGCCTTGCATGCATGAGGCCCTGGGTTCGATTCCTCAGCACCACATAAGAAAAAAGCGGGAAGTGGCGCTGTGGCTCAAGTGGTAGAGCACTAGCCTTGAGCTGAAGAGCTCAGGGACAGTGCCCAGGCCCAGAGTTCAGGCCCCACAACTAAACCAAAAAAAAATTAAAAACAAAAAGATTTGTTGTTGGGGGACTTAATTTTTTGAGTTCCAGGTATAATTCAGATAGGAGCCCTTTGTCTGTTGTATGGCTAGTGAAGATCTTCTCCCAATGTGTGGGCTTTCTATTGATCTTGCTAGCTGTGTCCTTTGCTATGCAGAAGCTCTGCAATTTCATGCAGTCCCATTTATACAACCTTTCTTTAATTTGTTGTGTTTCTGGGTCTCTATTAAGAAAATTTCGGCCTGTGCCAAGGAGACCTATGGTTTCTTCTATTCCATCATGAACTGTTTTCAGAGTGTCTGGTTTGATTCTGAAATCTTTGATACACTTGGAGTTGATTCTGGTGCAGGGTGATATATAAGGATCTAGCTTTAGTTTTCTACAAGTACTTAACCAATTTTGCCTGGGCCATTTACCGAAAAGGTTGTCTTTCTTCCATTCTATTTTTTTATCTCCCTTATCTAAGATTAGATGACTATATGTCTGTAGGTTCATTTCGGGGTTTCCAATTCTATTCCATTGGTCCTGAGGTCTATTCTTGTGCCAGTATCAAGCTGTTTTGATCACTATGGCTTTGTAGTTGAGTTTGAAATTTGGTATTGATATTCCTCCAGCATTGTTCTTTCTTTGAGCATCGTTTTTGCTATTTGGTGTCTTTTATTATTCCTTATGGATTTTTGGATTGCCACTTCAATTTCTTTGAAGAATGAGGTTGGAATATTGATAGGTATCACACTGAATTTGTAGATATCCTTGGGAATTATTGCCATTTTCATGATGTTGATCTTTCCAGTCCAGGAGCATGGGAGATTTTGCCACGTTTTAAATTCTGTTTTGATTTCCTATTTCAAGATTTTGAAGTTTTCATCATAGATGTCCTTCACTTCTTTGGTTAAGTTAATTCCTAGGTACTATATGATTTGTGGTGTTATTACTAATGGTGTTTCTTTCCTAATTTCAGCCACACTTTTCTCATTATTGTCATACAGAAAAGCCATGGATTTTTGAGGGTTAATTTTATACCCTGCTAATTTGCCAATGTTTTGAATCAACTTGAGTAATTTAGGAGTGGAGTCTCTGGGATTCTTTAACTACACGACCATGTCATCTGCAAAGAGGGAGAGTTTTACTTCTTCTTTCCCTAGTTGGATCCCCTTTATGTTTGCGTTTGTCTTTCACTGAATCTAGGCATTCAAATACTAGATTGAAGCAAATTGGAATGAGTGGACATTCCTTGTCTTGGTTCTGACTTAAAATGAAATGGCTTTAGTTTTTCACCATTAAGTATAATGCTGGCTGTAAGTTTGTTATTCATAGCCTTTAATGTATTGAGGAATGTTCCATAGATTCCTACTTTTTCCAGAACCTTCATCATAATGGGCTGTTGGATCTTGTCAAATGCTTTTCCTGCATCTATTGAGATAATCATGGGGTTCTTATCCTTACTCCTGTTGATGTGATGAATCATATTAATTGATTTGCATATATTGAACCAGCTTTGCATCTCTGAAATGAATCCTGTTTGATCGCGGTGTATGATTTTTTGGATGCATTGTTGAAGTTAATTGGACAAAATTTTGTTAAGAAGTTTTGCCTCAATGTTCATCAACGAAATGGGTCTATAGTTCTTTTTCTTTGTTGAGTCCCTGCCTGTTTTGGGGATGATTGTTATGATGGCTTTATAGAATGAGTTTGGTATTGAACTTTCTATTTCAATTTCATTGAAGAGTTGGAGGAGTATTGTTGTGAGCTCTGCTTTGAAAGCCTTGTAGAATTATGCTGTAAAACCATCTGGTTCTGGGCTTTTCTTAGATGGGAGGTCTCTTATTGCTGTATTTCAATGCTTGATATGGGCCTGTTAAGATGGTTTTACTCATCTTGGTCTAGTTTCGGCATGTAAATATTTCTGCCAAGTTCTCAAACTTATTAGCATATAGTTTTGAGAAGTATTACTTTATAATATTCTGAATCTTGATTGTTTCTGTGCTGATATTTCCATTCTCATCTCTGAGTTTATTTATTTGGGTGTGTTCTCTTCTTTATCTCATAAGATTTGCTAAAGGTCTCTTAATTTTTTCGAAGAAGTAACTTTGTTTTGTTGACTTTTCGTTTTTTGTTTTGGATTCTAATTCATTTAATTCTGAGTTAATTTTAACTATTTCTCTTTGTCTACTGTATTGGGGTGTATCTTGCTGCTCTTTTTCAAGGAGGCTCAGATGTCTCATTAAATTGTTGGTTTCAGATCTTTCCAATATGTTGATGTAGGAACTCAAAGCTATAAACTTGCCCCTGAGTATTGCCTTTGCTGTGTCCCAGAGGAGCTGGTAATTTTTGTGTTGATTTTTGTTGAATATAATGAGCATTTGAATTTCCTTTCTAATCTCTTCCGTGACCCACTTGTGATTCAGCAGTGTGTTATTCAGCCTCCATTTGTTATAGGACATTATTTGCTGGCTTTTAGTGTTGAGTTCTAATTTTACTCCCTTGTGGTCTGAGAGAATGCAAGGTATAACTTCAATGTTTCTGAATTTGGACAAGTTTGCTTTGTGGCCTAAAATATGGTCTATTTTGGGAAATGTTCCATGTGTTGCTGAGAAAATGTATATTCTGATGCTGCTGGATGAAATATGCAGTAGATGTGTGTTAAATCTAATTGGTCTATGCAGTTGTTTAGATCTGCGGTTTCTCTGTTGAGGTTTTGCCAAGTTGATCTATCTAGTTTGGATTGTGGTGGGTTAAAGTCCCCAACAATTAATGTCTTTGCATCTAAGTGTGATTTGAGGGAAAGTAGTGTTTCTTGGATAAATTTTGGTGCTCCTTTGTTTGGTGAATTGATATTTAGAATTGTGAAATCCTCTTGAGGGAGAAATCCCTTAATTAGTATATAGTGACCTTCCTTATCTCTACTCACTAATTTTAATTTGAAGTCTATTTTATATGATATTAGGATTGCATCTCCAGCCTGTTTATGGGGGACGTTTGCTTCCAGAACACTTTAGCAGGGACAAGGAAGCATAGATAAACTGAAAGATAAAAATTGTGAAGATTTTAGGACACAATCAGGGTAACAAGGTCATGCGTGTGCAAACTAGGTACCCAGTACTAGGGTAGAAGCAATTGGCATGGTGGAGTGATGTAGTGCAAAGCTCTGCGTTTGCCTCTCCAGTTTTGGCTGTTAGATCTTTAGGGAACTACCTCTAGCAACTCATTATCAGCTTGTTGTGTTTAGGCACGTACCATGCATAAATGTCTACTCCAAGTAGATTGCATTCTTTGACATCAGCTATAGGATCTTTGCCCTAAGCATCCTGAGAGACCACACTGCACAATGCTGCAGAACTGGCTCCACATAGTGAGCTTCAATCACCTCATACAACTCTCGCTGCTCCTTTCCAGTGTCAATTATCATGGTAACAAGGGATCTGAGATGTGTTCAGCAGCAGTGGGAAACTACCATTTCTTACCCTGGCATTCTGGGAGCTCCCTAGAAATGGGCAAGATCACTTGCTGGTCTTCCAACCTCTCCTTGTGGCTCTAGATAGTCAGACTCTTGTAATTCAAATGGGTTATTTTGATGTCCAGTTGGCCTCAAACTTGCTCTGTCTTCTCTCTCTAGGTGCTCATCAGCTTCAGCTGCCTCTCCTTTTCCCTCCAGGTAGTTCGCTTCATTTCCACATCCTTTGAATTGTGCTTCATATCAACCTGTGGTTTTCACACCAAACCCTTCCACATTCTCATCTACATCTCTAGCTGTGAATCTGGCACAACAATCTCATGTAAGTTCTTTATCTGCTTATCAAGATTTGAGCTGGAATCCAAGGTAGTACTAGCTAACTGAGAACACGGGAAGCATCTTAAATACTCCCCTGCCATTCACTGCTCATTGAGAAAGATGTAAATCTGTTGTGGTCAGTCTCTCCTTTTCCATTTCTGGTTCAGCAGAATAAAGTGAAGTCACAGTGGAGCTACCAGACAGCTGCTATGCCAGCAAGTGAGACAACCAATGATAATTCAGTGAGAGGATACTTATCATATATACTAGGGTAAATGCACATATTTGTAGGACACTAAGGGCTATCATCAAACTAGTTATTTTATGTCCCAAATAGCAGACCAATCTTAGGCTCTCCCCTACATCTTCCAGTTCTGAAGTCCCTGAGGACTTCTAAATACAACTCACACCTATTAACATGGGTGAATAGAAAAGTATGGGTTAGTATTCTGAGTGTGTACTAAGGTGTTGTTTGTCATGACTACCATGAAATCAATGTCCTTTCTCTGACTTTCACCATATCTCTTTATTTGGTATAAGTGGCAGATTTCTTAGTGTGTCTTTTTTTCCTGTTAGTTCAGTGCACAGGTTAAAACATTAAGCATGCCAAAATATGGGTTTCCATTGTTCTAGGGGACATTTTGCATCCTTTCTTCCAAGTAACTTTCTTCTTGAGCCCTCATATGCATATGCTCACAGAAGTGAATGTCTCACAAACCATGGACTATAGTTGCTCAATGATGATTATCTCACACAGATACTCAAGCAGTTTGGGTCTGTAGCCTTTCTAAAAGGCCTTGGACTAGGTACTGTGCGCAACATTGACAGTAATTCCTCAGAGCAATACCACTGACAGCAAGTGAACCTTGATTACTATTTAGCCCTTAGTGGTCCTACCTAGGGTATGAACACATGAAGAAACCCTGTTTAGACTACTGTACAGTGTCTCCATCAATGAAATCATTTTGAGCCTAGGAAAAAAATCTCTATTTGTAAATCAGTACACATAAGAAGCAGATGATTCCCCATACTCAAACTCCAGGAGAACAGAGTGTAAGGATGTCTACACAGTTGGGAAATATGATTCTGAGGGGTGGGAAGGGATGAGTTAGATAGCCAAGAAGTAATTATAAGTTTCTGAATTCCTTACCTAACTTCCGTCTGCCCCTCAGGTTCAATTCAAGAAGTTGTGGAATGTTTACGATCACAAAATGAAGTTTTTAATCCCAGGCTCAAACTCTAAGCATTCTTCTTACATCTTCCCACCTGCCCTGATGTAAAGGGTTAGAAGGGCAAAGGGGAAGGGAGCCCCATGCTCAGGAATATAAATGGAGCTTACAAGCCACTGCAGTCTCTGACTTTCTTTGTTGAAGGTAAGATAAAAGGCAGCTTGAGTTTCTAAGAACTCAAGGTTTCTAGGCTATATGGCTCCTTCAGAGCTTCTTTTCCTCCTCCTGTGTTTTGAGAGCAGCATTTATTAAAGTGCTTCTGTCTCTTGGGGCAATCTTTCTCTTTACACAATGCTTAAAGTACATAATAGGTGGAAGCTGTCATTAAATTTAAAAAAGTATGAAATAGCACACAGTGTGTGCTTCCCGTGAATTCCTGGATCTAACAAGTTTCCAATTCTGAAGACAAAGAGATTATGGGTGAGTACTAAAAACCGCCCCTGAATGGTGAACCTAGAACACTTTTCTCAAACCAGGTTCTGTCCAGTACAGTAGTTACCACCTATAATCCTTCTTATTAGGATGGCTTAGATATACTGGATCAAAGAACTTATAGACCATGCAAGACAGAAAAGTCTAAGATATTGAGTCCCAAAAGAAGAAACTGGGCCAAGAAGAGAAAAGTTATCATTGCTGGAAAAGGAGGACTTAACTAGGAGAATGTTTCTCTGAATACAGACATGGGTATAATTATCACAAAGTTCTAAGTTGTGGCTCATCAAGAGAGAAACTATCAAGTCAAACCTCACTAAGGCTAAAAATAAAACTTACAAAAAAACTATTTGGATTTCCGTAGTAACATCTATTTTAAGGAGAGAGAGAGAGAGAGAGAGAGAGAGAGAGAGAGAGAGAGAGAGAGAGAGAGAGAGAGAGAGAGAGAGAGAGAGAGAGAGAGAGAGAGAGAGAGAGAGAGAGAGAGAGAGCATGCTGTCTGAGATTATGTATGGGACAGAATTGATATTTAAAAATCATCATATTGAAACTATCCTTTAGTTTTCCCATTCAAGTCTGGTGGCATTTTAGCTCTACCACTGGAAACACTCAATTCTTGCTTTCTTCTGGTTAACTGGAGATAAACATGTAATGGATACATCAACCTGGGTTGGTTTCAAACTATCATGTTCAGATATGAGCCATTATTCTCAGCCCAGTATTTCCAGTAAAATACTTAAACTTTCTGACTCTCAGCTTCTTCCTGTGTGGAAAGTGAAAAGAATTACTTTGTGGACCTTAGAATCCGGTGGGAGTTATGACTGGGTGCAGGAAGTATAAGTGTTCAGGATGTTTGGATAGAGTCTGACACTCTCATAAAACTACTGATGTTTATATAGAAATGAATTCCAGGCATAGGAAACAAGATGGATTTTTCTGTTCTTTATCCATTTATGGGCATTGAGGGAGCCACAGAAATTCAAGGAGAACAGGGAAACAAATGCAGCAGTTGTACTCTGTAGATAATATGTTCACAATGAGCTATACCTCTTGTGGACAGGGACTGGAGGGAAAATTAGAGGGAGCAAAGGAAGTGATGAGATTGTGAAACAAGAAATGAACTCATTATCGACTTATAAAATGGTGATCTGTCTGTACACTCCCTTAACAATAACAATTTAAAAAATCTGAGTTAATGATCTTCTCCTCCAGTTTTTGTAGGGGCCCATAAAACTCAAGCCCACCTATGGAATTTTTGAAGGTCACATTATATGATAATTAATGTAGAGCCAGAATCTCTTAAGAAATGTTATAAAAAGTATTTCATTTTTAGTACTTGTTTCTCTTTGAGTGGCGATTCTATATGTTGTTGTCAGAGCTATTTTTTTACTTTTGGTTTTTAGTAATTGTTAGGTGTTGACATCCTTCTTAAAGGTTTGCAACAAAGGTCTGCTATATCTTGGCACTCTGCCCCTAAATAAAATGGTAATCAGCCTATGAAATTAATGTTCTTCAGTATGAGTTTTATTTATTGATTTAGTTTGTCGGAGGTCGTGAAATCTGGGCCTGATTGCCATACCTCAGCTCTTCACCTCAAGACTAGTGCTTTACCAGTTGAGCCACAGTACCACTTGTAGCTTTTTCTGCTTAAGTGGTGCTTAGGAATCAAATCCAAGGTCTCGTGCATTCAAGATAAGCTGTCTACCACTGATGCACCTTCTCAGCCCCTATGAGTGGTATTTTTGTGCACGGTCTATCAAGGAAATCACTGAGCAAATGTATTCATTTGCCACTAAACATGTTCAGAATTATGAATTATCTGATATTTTAATGAATAAAACTGTTATCATTGATACTAGGAAGTGTTTGTCTCTCCATACTAAAAACATGCAGGAGGGTATTTTAAACTAAAACTACACAAGAAATTTTAAGATCTTGTTGCTAACAAATGTGTCCAGGTATTATTACATTAAACAGAAAATTCAAAATGGTTTTTCTTTATGAATACAGAAATCAAAAATCTTATAATACTTATTTCAAAAAGCAAAATAAAGAGGAAAATCAGTCAGGAGGTAAAATTTATATTGAATGTTAATATTTTAAGAGGAAAAGGAGATCCTAGATGGCAGAGTAAAGACAAAGCAATATCAGAGCCCTATATGTTCAATAATAAATGAGAAGCTTTAATTGCAAAATTGAGCTGGAATGAGCACATCAGGCAAAGGCAAGCAATCAGAATCTACCACCAACAAAAAAACACCATAATGTATATCTCAGCAAAAGGAAATAAGTTTCTTATCCTTGAATTCAATGATACACATAACGCCCCCTATACTCACACACACACACACACACACACACACACACACACACACACACACACACACACACACACACACAGGAATGTATGCAACAGCTCAACCTACTAACATCCATTCAACATGAATCAAAGATCTTCTTATAATATTTGATATTTTAAATGTTTCAAGTCTTGTAAATAATTGATAACAGATGCATAAGCAAATATTTTTGGAATAACACTCTGCTATGGAAATTAGAGTTTATGATGGTTATAACTGTAAGGTCTGCACAGGGACACCTCCCTCTCTTTTGGCTGCTTCTGCCCAGTATCTGTTACCTAGGTAACTGGCAGACCTTCCTGCTAGGTCACATCCAGATCTAGTGTGGCCAAACCTTTCCCCCACCTTGCCACACCTCTTTCTGTCCCTGGCCTGGGTCACACCTCTTCCTTTCCTGCCCTCCCTTCGTTTTTAGACATGTTTCTCCACCATGCATGGTGGGGACAGCAGTTCGGTAAATAGACTTTTCCTGCCTGAATAGCATGTGGTGTTCTCTTCATCGGCTACCTATTTAATATACCTTACAATAACTACTTAAAACATCTCTGATTCTTGAAAGAATTATAAAAGATTCAATCTGCATTTTGGGACTATATTTCTACCAGCTATTCTGCAAAGGCTTTATAAGAATTTGTGAGATCCAATCTTACATACCAAATTAATGCAATTAATATACGTGTAAGTGAAATGAAAGACAGTGATCAGAGACCTATGCTGCCTCCAATCAGCCGGCTGCACACTGCACCTTTGATTCTTCTGTGCCAGACCCACAGTTGTCTTTCCCCAGAGCAGTGGCCCTGCTGGGGTTGGGAACGGGGGCTCTGTGGGGAGGAGGCCAAGAGGTGGTAGGGGTTGGAGGCAGTGGAGAAAGTATGGGAGACCCTGGCAGAGGCTGTGAAGGGAGGAAGGAGGCAGTAGGCCAGCAGCTCAGGCAGCATCAGCCCTAAAGGCAACTGGGTTCTGGGGAGTGTCTATGAGGTGCAGAATTTGGGGTGAATCCGCTGGGGCCTGTTAGCTTGGTGAGGAGAAGAAGGAGTCTCAAGTGCCACCCAAACAGACAATGAGAAATGAGACACCAGTGCCTAAAGAATTTCAAGAACAAAGGCAGGGACTTATAGGTAAACTCTGGGGGCAGGGAGGGCAGCAACGTTGGGGCTGTGGTTGTCATGCCTCTGTGGACAACCTTGGAAGTGAGTGAGGACCAGCTCCACTCTGGGCTAGACCTCTCTCTCACCTTGAAGCAGGCACCAGGAATTGCCAGCACAGCCTTCGTCTGCCCCATGGAGCTGGCCTGCTTTGGGTGCTGCAGACCGGGCAGCTGCTTGGAGGCTATGAGCAGGAGGGCAGAAAAGCATGTCTGGTAGGGCCTGCTCCATCCCAGCCAGGCCCAGGGCCACTGGGGAAGTTCAGCTCTGGATCAGGACCAGGCACTGCTCCCCAGAAAGGAAGAGCCTCTGGAGACCTGCAGAGTGGACACCATGTGCGGGTTGTGAACTTCCTTAGCATGGCTGAGGAGTCTCGATGGAGAGGCGCATTTGTTCCTGTGCCTCCCCCATCTTCTGGATTCCTGCTCTGCTCCTGCCATGTCCAACTACAGGAGTTAATTTCTCTAAGCAACTGAGAGGCCTTCCGGGAGATGCTCACAGGGCTTTCCATGCTGCTTCACCACGCATGCAGGGCTCACAGGGTGCCATCCTCCAGCCAAAGCTTACCCCCATTTCAGCTTGGCCACCCCTGCTTAGGGGACCATGAACTGCATTCTTACACAGAAAGCCAGGGGTACACAAGGCCATCCTGCAGGCCAAGGCATCTTTTCCTTCCTCCTGCTCAGATGTGGGGCAGCTGTGGAGCCAACTGCAACATCACATTTGATTATCTAAAAGGAAGAGGAAAAATGTGTCATTGTCCCAGATATAGCTGCCCCTGGGATTTTTGTCTTGTGCTTAGATAAGGATCCACAAAGTCCACCTAGGAGCCAGTTCCGATGCAAGCACACAAGCGTCATTTATTGAAAGCTCGAGCCTGGACTCACAACCGTCACCATCACAGTGGGTCAGAGTTGAAAGCCCCAACCCTTCAGATAACAGGGTTTTTATACAGTATAGGGTTGAGGTAAGGGGGTTCCTACCTTGGCAGTTACATGATTAGTTGACATTTAGTGACTGAATCTTGTAACAATCGTATTGGCTAGTGTGCACAGGCTAAGCAGTAAGCAGCAAACTGTAAACTATCTTAAGAAACATCTGTAGCTTTATGTACCTTCCTGTCATCCACTGATGGCTATTGTTAGGGAAGCTATGGGCAGAACATTATTGTGACATTTCACAGTTTTTCCAGGAACCTGAGTTCTAACTTTCAGTAAAAGTCTTTATTTACAATGGGTACTTTCATTAAAGGCCTTCACAATGGATACTTTCGGGAAAGGGCTTCAAAATGGAGTCTATGTCCAGAATGCCTGTACTTTGGCTAAGGCCTCTCACTAGGTGTGTGTGTGTGTGTGTGTGTGTGTGTGTGTGTGTGTGTGTGTGTGTGTGTGTGTGTTTGGCGTAAGAGAGTCAGACACAGCTGAGGTTTGGGGTAAAACACACTCCTTCCCTTCAGCATTGAGTTTTGGTATCTAGTGGTTTTCCCCCCTCCCCAATTTTGAGTTCTAAAGTCCTTCTAAATACTTTTATCCGTTGATCTTCTTGATATTCAGATTCCTAAGGTCTACTTATGAACTTCAACATTTGCTTCATGAACGTGTTGCATTTCTTCTAACTTGTGTAAAGCCCTTTGCTCTCTTTAAGTGCAGTTTGTGCTGTGTTAGTGGTTTTATTTAGCTCAGACTGTTGTGGCCCAGGCTGTGACTGTTAATTCTGAAATTAGTTTAGGCCAATATGAGATACTATCCTTTCAGTATATCTAGTGAAAGAAGTTCAGCATCTTTATTGGAATAATTTCCTGGCTGTAAATACAAACAAAAACATCCAGTGGTATAAATGTATAATCAGTTATTTTTAGTTAATTGTGCACCATTGTATTGAAAAAAAATTTACTAAAGTATTTGGAATGGGAAAAAAATCAAATGTTATAAAACTTAAAAATTGATCAAATTCCAAAACAAAAGGAAAGACACTTATCAGGAATGAAGTACAAATGTAAGTGTTTAATGAATAAATGAAATGTTTGAGAGTCGTATCCACATAGGAAATACATAGAAAAATAAAAAAGGAAAGTCATTGAGATCCCATCTTACACACCAGAATATCTATCACCACTCAGATAATTAAACTTCTGGAAAGGTTGAAATAAATAAGGAACTGTATTTGGTTTTTGGCATTGTAAACGAGTGCAACCCATAGGGAAATCATAACGGAAGTTTACACAATACCAAAAAGACACTTATGTTGATGACCTTTACCGCAACTAGATACATATTGAAGTAATATAAATTAACATGAACATTCATGCCCATGGCAGCAATATTCATACCAACCAAGCTGTGTAACCAACCTAGATGCACCAGAAAGAGGGAATAAAGAAAATGTGCTATTCGTAGCTTAAATATGTTCTGGTATATAAGAGAAGTGAATGTTTCTACTGTATCATTGGTAAATATTTATGGATATATACCTAATCCTAATTTCACTGGCATTTTTTGGCATTGTGTTTTTGCTTTAATGAGGGACCTCCCTATTTATTTTCAGAGCAGTTAGAATAGCTTGAAGATATCGTATAATATGTGGATATTAGATCAAAAATTAAATATATCAATTCACACATACAGGACCATGATATATAGTTTATAAGTTGCAATTTTAAGAAAGCAACACTTGGGGGAAATGACAATGTTAGAATCTTAATAACAAATACACAGACAAGGAAAAATACAAAAGAAATGTGCCAATAATTAGTGCTAATAGTAACAAAACATTTTCCTCAATTTTTAAAAATGAAACTATTAAAATAATACTTAATATCATCAAATAAATATGCCATGGAAGAAAATTTACCATAGACATATATTTGCACATAATTTGTTTTATTTGATAACAAATGGATTAGAAGAAAATGTAATTACATGTCTGAAGATGATAACACTTTCAAGTGTCATTGACTGAATCCAGCAAAGGAAAGTAACAGATGTAGAGAGTAAGAACAACCTGGGGTATGGATGAAGATACTCTGTAGAACTTTGTGAGGAAAGAATGTGCTCCGTTTTTCTCATCAAAATAGAATTAGGACAGCTACCTTTTGA
>NW_027203183.1:0-100216 GCF_024711535.1 Dipodomys merriami
AATTGCTGTTCTGCACATCCTCAGATTACTTGTAGTTGATTATTAGATCTTATCCCCCACAAAGTACACAATTAATCAAGAAATATATTCATCAATTCAAAACCTCTTAGACTTACATTCTTTAATAGCAGTACTATTTATACCTATATAATATTTTAATTTTTTTTATTTTTAAGTTTTTCACGTCTCCTTTATATCCCTCCACTTCTCTAATTATATCCTCACTCTTCTCTGAATATTTCGTTTTTATATTTGCATAATTTTTAAGCATTGCACTTTTTAATTTTTAAATTTTGCTTTTCTATTTTTTCGTGTCTCTTTTTTTCTCTTTCTCTTTCTTCTTTTTTTATCTCTCTCTATTTTCATACTATCTAACCTATTTCCCACTTTGAGATTTTGATTTAGTTAAGTTAATTCTCCCTGTGCCTTCCCACATCCCTCGATTCCTATTTTTACCCACATATCTCCCTAAACCTAATAATTTCTGGTTTGCCAAATTCTTCTTTGCTGTTCATAGCCCATTAATATATAGTTGTTTGATGTTGAAGAGATATATCTGTTGAATTATATTGTATCTGCAGAATTTGGACAGTGCAACTACAAATTTTGGGTGATGCTTGTCTTAAGATAGTGTTCTAGCACCAAACTGGTGTTACTTTCATCCAAAATGGGCAGAGTAAGCCAGAAAAACACAAGAAAAACGACAACTGTGGGTATCTTAACTCCCACTCATAATAATCAGGGGACAGAACAGATAATGCAATCCAGAGGAGAGTTCCCAAATAGCTCTACAAACACTGCTGGTAAACATGGTAAATGAACAAAGGACTCTATATGGCCATGAAAAGGAGAGAGAGGAGGCAAACCAAAGGTTAATACAGGAAAAGATTGAAAACTTGCAAAGACTTTCTATGAATGTGATAGGGAGAGAGAAGGGGCAAACCAAAGGTTAATACAGGAATATCATGAGCGTGAGGAAACTACTCAAAAACTGATACAGGAATTGCTTGATCAGGTTGAGATCACTCAAAGAGAAAGGCAGGAATGGCGTGAGCAGGCTGAGAACACTCAAAGAGAACTACAGGAATGGCGTGAACGTGAGAAGCTAAGCAAAGAGTAATACAGGAATTGAGAGAGCAAAATGAGAATGCACAAAGATTACTAAAGGCATTGTTGGAATCCATTAACAAAGAGCTGAATGAGATCGGGGAGACCACAAAGGGAATACTGAACGGAACCCAACAGAAGGAATGGGAGTCCAAGGAAACCATAACCAATCAACTAAGTGATTTGAGAATAAACACTGAACACCAAATTAAGGAAGTAAAGAAGTACATTCAAGATGTAAAACAAAGCTGCAACAAAGAATTTGAAGCCATGAAAGCTGACCAATTACAAGGAAAATAAATAAAAAAGAAAGTCGAAACTCTTGACAGCAGGTTAGACCATGCAGAAGATCAAATCTCGGTGATTGAAGACAGCCTAGATATTACAGAGAAAGAACATACAACCATCCAAGATAAGTGTAAGAAATATGATAGATCTATTCAAAACTTGGAAGACACCATCAGAAGGCCTAATCTGAGGATAATGTGTGTAGAGGAGCACCTAGAAACAGAAGTTAATGGTTAGGAAATTTATTTAACAAGATCCTAGCAGAGAACTTCCCAATCATGCAAAAAGATAGGCCTATTCAGATACAAGAGACTTTGAGAACTCCAAATAGAACAGACCAGAATAGGACATCACACCGTCACATTATAATCCACACAGGATCAATTCAGACCAAAGAAAAGATCGTTAAAGTTGTCACCGAGTAAAGATCAATCACCTATAAAGAAAAACCAATGAGAATCACCTCAGATTTCTCAGCATAGACAATCAAAGCAAGAAGAGCCTGGAATGATGTATGCCATGCCCTAAAGACAAACAACTATCAACCAAGAATACTGTACCCAGCTAAACTATCCTTCCTAACTGAAAATAAAATACAAACCTTCCATAACAAAGAAAAATTTAAACAAAATATTTGCACCAAACCAGCCCGGCAAAAATTCTTGAAGATGTGCTGCACTTAGAAAACAAACAAGACCACAGCAAAGGCCAAGAATCCTCACCCAAACTGAGAATGCAAGGAACATAGGAAGAACGCAGTGGATCAGCCCCAAAGAAGGTGGATTAAATGGCAGGAACTCCCAAATACCTCTCATTCCTATCTTTCAACATTAATGGACTTAACTCTCCAATTAAGTGACATAGACTGTCTAGTTGAATTAAAAAGCAAGATGCTACTATCTGCTGCCTTCAGGAGTCACATTTTGCCCATAAAAACACACACATTTTCAATGTGAAAGGGTGGAACAAAATCTACCAAGCAAACGGCCCCCATAAACAGGCGGGAGTTGCAATTCTAATAGATAAAATAGACTTCAAATTCAAATTCGTGAGAAGAGAAAAAGAAGGTCGCTACATACTAATAAAGGGATCTCTCCTTCAGGAGGATATTACAATTCTAAATATCTATTCACCAAACAACAGAGAACTCAAATTTATTCAAGAAACACTACTTTCTCTAAAATCACACATAGATCCAAAGACTAATTGTTGGGGATTTTAACACACCATTTTCCCCACTAGATAGAAAAATTGGCAAAAAACTCAACAGAGAAACCGCAGATCTAAACAACTACATAGTTCAACTAGATATAACAGACATCTATCGAATATTTCACACAGCAGCATCAGAATACATGTGTTTCTCAGCAGCACATGGAAATTTTTCTAAAGTAGACCACATTTTAGGCCACAAAGCAAACTTGCCCAAATTCAGAAACATTGAAGTTATACCTTGCATTCTCTCAGACAACACCTGAATAAAATCAGAACTCAACAAAAAAAGCCACAAAAGAAAGTGGTATAACACATGGAGACTGAACAACACCCTGCTGAGTCACGAGTGGGTCATGGAAGGGATTAGAAAGGAAATTAAACTGTTCATGATATTCAACAAAAATGAGCACACAAATTACTAGCTCCTCTGGGACACAGCAAAGGCAGTACTCAGGGGCAAGTTTATAGCTCTGAGTTCCTACATCAACAAATTGGAGAGAACTGAAACCAACAATATAATGAGGCATCTGAACCTCCTTGAAGAAGAACAGCAAGATAAACCTCAATGCAATAGACGGAAAGAAATAATTAAAATTAAATCAGAATTAAATGAATTAGAATCCAAAAAACTATAGAAAGAATCAACAAAGAGTAGGTTCTTTGAGAAAATTAACAAAATTGACAGACCGTTAGCAAATCTTACCAGAAAAAGAAGAGAACACACCAAAATAAATAAACTCAGAGAGTAGAATGGAAACATCACCACAGAAACAACCAAGATTCAGAACATTATAAGGGAATACTTCTCAAAACTTTATGCTAATAAGTTTGAGAACTTGGCAGAAATGGACCATTTCCTAGCAAATATTGACATGCCAAAACTAAACCAAGATGAGTTAAACCATCTTAACAGGCCCATATCAAGCTGAAAATAGAAACAGCAATAAAAGACCTCCCATCTAAGAAAAGTTGAAGACCAGATGGCTTTATAGCGGAATTCTACAAGGCCTTCAAAGCACCAACACACCAATACTCCTCCAAATCTTCAATAAAATTGAAAAAGAAAGTTCACTACAGAACACATTCAATGAAGCCATCATAACCCTCATCCCAAAATCAGGAAAGGACTCATCAAAGAAAGAGAATGATAGACACATTTCTTTGATGAATATTGATGCAAAACTTCTTAACAAAATTTTGGCCAGTCTACTTCAACAATTCATCCAAAAAATCATACACCACGATCAAACAGGTTTCATTTCAGGGATGCAAATCTGGTTCAATATATGCAAATCAATTAATATAATTCATCACATCAATAGGAGCAATGATAAGGAACACATGATTATCTCAATAGATACAGAAAAAGCATTTGACAAGATCCAAAACCCCTTTATGATGAAGGTTCTGGAAAAATTAGGAATCCTTGGAATATTCCTCAATACAATAAAGTCTGTATATGACAAACCTACAGCCAGCAATATAATAATGGTGAAAAACTAAAGCCATTTCCTCTTAACTCAGGAACAAGACAAGGATGTCCACTCTCTCCACTTCAATCTAGTATTAGAATGCCTACCTACAGCAATAAGACAAGATGCAATCATAAAGGGGATCCAAATAAGGAAAGAAGAAGTAAAACTCTGCCTCTTAGCAGATGACATGATCTTGTATTTAAAGAATCACATGGACTCCACTCCCAAATTTCTTCAGCTGATTCAAAGGTTTGGCAAAGTAGCAGGGTAGAAAATGAACCCCCAGAAATCAATGGTTATTCTGTATGTCAACAATGAGAAAAGTGTGGCTGAATTTAGGAAAGCAACTCCATTGGTGATAGCCCCACAAAAAATAAAATAACTAGGAATTAACCTAACCAAAGGAGTGAAGGACTTCTATGATGATAACTTTAAAAACTTGATGAAGGAAATCAAAACAGAACTTAAGAAGTGGCAAAATCTCCCATGCTCCTGGATTGGAAAGATCAACACCGTGAAAATGGTAATATTTCCCAATGCTATCTACAAATTATTGTGATACCTATCAAAATTCCAACCTCATTCATCAAGGAAATAGAAGAGGCAATCCAAATATTCATATGGAACAATAAAAGACCCCGAATAGCAAAAACGACCCTCAACAGAAGGAACACTGCTGGAGTAATATCAATACCAATTTTCACACAAGAACAGACCTCAGGACCAATGGAATAGAATTGAAAACAGAGAAATGAACCTACAGACCTATCACCGACTAATTTTCGATATGGTAGCTAAGAAAAATAGAACGTAAAAAAGACAGCCTTTTCAATAAGTTGTGCTGCCAAAATGGTCAACTACTTGTAGAAAACGAAAGCTAGATCCATATAGTTCATGCTGCACCAGCATCAATTCCAAATGGACCAAAGACCTCGGTGTCAAAGCAGACACTCTGAAATCATTACGGGATGGAATAGGACAAACTCTAGGTCTTCTTGGCCCAGGCCAAAATTTTCTTAATAGAGACCCAGAAACATAAAAAAATCAAAGAAAGGTTAGACAAATGGGATTGCATGAAGTTGCAGAGCTTCTGCATGGCAAAGGACATAGCTAGCAAGATCAATAGAAAGCCCACGGATTGGGAGAATATCTTCCCTAGCCATGCAACGGACAAGGGTCTCATATCTAAAATATACTTGGAACTCAAAAAATTAAATCCCCCAACAACAAATCCTCAAAGAAACAACTTCCCAATAAATAAGTGGGCTAAAGTCTTAAAGAGAAACTTCTATGAAGAAGAAAGAAGGATGGCCAGTAGACACATTAAGAAATGCTCAACCTCCCTAGCCGTAACAGAAATGCAAATCAAAACAACATTAAGATACCACCTCACCCCAGTTAGAATGAGAAAAATCAAGAACTCTAATAACAGATACTGGAGGGGATGTGGACAGAAGGAAACCTTACTCCATTGTTTGTGGGAGTATAAACTTGTACAACCACTTTGCAAACTAGTATGGAGGTTCTCAAATGACTCCAGCTAGAGTTCCCCTATGAACCAGCAATCCCACTTTTGGGTATTTACCCAAATGTTTCAAACAAGACAACACTAAAGCTACCAGCACAACTATGTTTATTGCAGCATTATTTCCTATAGCTAAGATATTGAACCAACCCAGATGCCCGTCAGTAGATGAATGGATCAAGAAAATGTGGCATTTATATATACAATGGAATTCTATGCCTCCAATAGAAAGAATGACATTTTCCCATTTGTTAGGAAATGGAAGGACATGGAAAAAATTATATTAAGTGAAGTAAGCCAAGCCCAAAGAAACATTGGTCCCATGATTTCCCTTAATTGCAATATCTAGTATATGTCTGCGTCAAGCAGGAATGGTCAGATAAGGTGATGTTAGGAAAAATCAAGCCTAATATATGTATTTAAATGTTTTTTTTTCTTAAATGCATTTGTTTCTAATGCATTTATAAGATTATTTTTTTGTTGCTTTGTATGTCCCTCTTCCACAGTATAACCCCTGCTTTCACTGTATTTGATGTCGGTATAATTTGTGGAGGGGAAGGAGAAAAACAAGTCGTTTAAATAAGGAGACTGGTGTACCCGTTGCAACAATGAGAAGTACACGTTGTCATGTCGAAAATGAACTTTACAACTTTGGTGTTGGGGGGAGGATTGTGGGGGGTGATGGGGGGAGGCTGGGAAGGGATGGGAAGGGTAAACAAAGGGGGAGGCTACAATGGTTGATAAGATATGGACTCATTATCTTGCCCACGTAATTGTAACCCCTCTGTACAGTATTTTCACAATAAAACTAAATTAAAAAATAAAAAATATATTAAGTGAAGTATACCAGGCCTCCCTTTTTAGCAATAAATAATATATGTTTAAGGCAAGCAGAAAAGCTCAAAAGCTAAGTACATATGACCTTATAAGATGACGTTAAGCGAAATGAACTCCAAGACAGGAACTCTAATGTTTTTCTTTCTTGCTATTGTTTTTAATGTATTTATAATATACTATTCATTTTTTTGTTTCTTTGGTATGTTCTTCCAACACAGTATTACATCTGTTTTCACTGTATTTGTTTCTAGTGACCTGCATCTTGTATGTATATTATTTATGTGAGGAGGAGAAAGGAAATAACTTAATGCTTAAATAAGGATAGTGTTTATCCCTTTGTAACAATGGGATGTACAAGACAGTATGTTGAAATTGTACTTTACAACATTGGTAGAGGGTGGGTGGGAGAATTTGGTGAGGTGGGGAGGGAAGGGATGGTAGGGGAAAAAAGAAAGGAGGAGGTGACAATGCTCGTTAGGAATCCTTACTCATGTAACTGTAACCCTTCTGTACAGTATTTTTACAAGAAAAACATTTTTAAAACAGCTTAAATAACATATAGTATATTTCAATAATTTGAATGAGAAATCAATGAATGCATGTTTTTAATTTTCTTAATTTATAAAATAAAATGAGGGGTGGGAAGGTGGCTTAGGGGTAGAGTGATTGTGGTACATGCATGAGGGCCTGAGTTTGATTTCTCAGCACCACATAGGCAGAAAAAAGCCAGAAGTGCTGTTGTGACTCAAATGGTAGAGTACCATCCTTCAGCTGAAGAGCAGAGAGAAAGTGCCCAAACCCAGTGTTCAGAAGTCAGGCCTCATGACTGACAAAATGAAAGAAAGAAAGAAAGAAAGAAAGAAAGAAAGAAAGAAAGAAAGAAAGAAAGAAAGAAGAAAGAAAGAAAGAAAGAAAGAGAGAGAGAGAGAGAGGGAAAGAGAGAGAGAGAGAAAGAGAGAGAAAGAGAGAGAGAGAGAGAGAGAAAGAAAGAAAGAAAGAAAGAAAGAAAGAAAGAAAGAAAGAAAGAAAGAAAGAAGAAAGAAAGAAAGAAAGAAAGAAAGAAAGAAAGAAAGAAGGAAAGAAGGAAGGAAGGAAGGAAGGAAGGAAGGAAGGAAGGAAGGAAGGAAAGAAAGAAAGGAAGGAAGGAAGAAAGAAAGAAAGAAAGAAAGAAAGAAAGAAAGAAAGAAAGAAAGGAAGGAAGGAAGGAAGGAAGGAAGGAAGAGAGAGAGAAAGAAAGGAGGGAGGGAGGGAAATAGGCAGAGAGGGAGGGAGGGAAGGGAGAGAGGGAGGGAGGGAAGGGAGGGAGGAAGGAAGGAAAGAAAGAAAGAAAGAAAAGAAAGAAAGAAAGGAAGGAAGGAAGGAAGGAAGGAAGGAAGGAAGGAAGGAAGGAAGGAAGGAAGGAAGGAAGGAAGGAAGGAAGGAAGGAAGAAAAGATATAGAGAAAGAATGAAAGCACCTACACTGAGTCTGAACATATCAGGGAGTGAGTGATTGGTTGCTGAGCTATTGTACTGGCTTCAACTTGATCCTCACACTTCAGCATCCTGAGTAAGTAGGATTCCTGGGTGTGGAAACCCACTGCCTTGGGTGCCTCAGGTGGGGGTATAGGTGTGGTGTGGGTGTGGGTCCCCCCCACAGCTTCAAAAAAATGGTCATATATTACTTCTTATATTTTGCCAGACTTGGGACTTGAAATCAGTGTGTGTGCACTGTCCTTATGCTTTCTTTTCTCAAGGCTAGCTCTCTACCACTTGAGCCACAGTGACACTTGTGGATTTTTCTGTTTGTGTGCTACTGAAGAACTGAACCTCAGGTTTTATGCATGGTAGGCAAGCAGTCTGCCACTAATCCAAACTCCCAGCTCAGGCCATAAACTTCTATGATGTCACAGCCACCTTTGCCATGAGAGTAAATAGGGGTCAGGCACTAATCTTGCCATATAGTGGACTCAGCTACCCAGAGAGGCAGAAAGAATGAGAGGAAATGACATCTGGCTACCAGACTACAGCTTGATTAGCTGTCCTGACTGGATTCTAAGATTACCAGAACTGAAGCAGGCTCAACTCCACACAAGGCTCCTGTGATCTAAAGACCAGGGATACTGTTGTCTTTAGAGAGACGGAAGTGAGTGCAGTTGCCTTCATGCAGCTTTCACACTGGAGAAGAAAAAACAGAAATCACTACGATAATTTGTATAAATCAGAGGCATAAGGTTGGTGATGTGGTGGGAACAACTTCACAGTGGGGATGAGGAGACATCCCTGAGAAGGAGACATTTTATCTGAGAGCAGGGCCACCATCATTGCAATTATTGAGGAGCAGGTTCTCCAGGCAGTGAGAACAGCAAGTAAAACCCCAATGAAGGCAAAGGACCTGACTTGCTTCAAAAAAGGTAAATAGCACTGACATGCTGAAGCTCACGAAGCAAGAAAAAAATGGTACAATATGGAAGAAACAGAATAGAGAGGAAGACAGGAATAAATTAGATAGATATTGTGTTCTGCAGCTTACAATGAGAAACAATTGATTTTATTCTAATTGTGATGTGACCCACTGCAGCCAAATTGTTCAAATGGTAGCCACACATATCAGAAAAACCTAGAGAACACTTAAAAATGTGATGCTAGCCAAGTTATGGTGGCTCACACCTGGAATCCCACCTACTCAGGAGGTTGATTGTCACGACCGCCTCGACCAGCAAGGAAGACGCGACACCGAGCTCTTCTCTCTGCAGTTTATTCAGGACCTTTGAGCAATCTTCTGACCCAACCCCGGGGAGAATTCCCCACAGCCTTAAGTACCCGCTGGGTAGCCAACCCTGATACGCCACCTGGGAACCACCAATAAGTTCAGGTACACAGAAGCAAGCCAGATTCTTTGCCATAGCCATATAAGGAGTTGTTTACCACAGAGAGCACTCGCCATCGGGAAGGCGGAGGGCAGAAGCCGGCGCCATCTTCCAGGTGTGGCCGCACGCAGCTCTCTACAGTTCCCCCTTTTTTATTTTGCAACAGGCAAGAGTAGAGGTCTGATCTCTGTAGAAGAAATTTGGGACATTGTACTGATCTTCACTCAGGTGTTATCCACTCGAATGATTACCAGACTCGTCCGATAACTTTTTACAGAGGTAGGACTTAGGGTATCAACCCACATGCAATCAGACATGCTCTTCTTGGGGCTCATGACCTCGGTGGACCCCAAGTGCAGTGCTCAAGCCTCGCATCCTGTGCTCAAAAAAGGCCAGTCTTAGCAAGCCATACATGGGGGGACTGTCCTGCTCCAATGGCTGTAAAGGCTTGGATAATCATGGCTGCATTGCGATGCTGAGAACCTCTAATTTGGCAAATGCATCACAGACATACCAAGGAGGCTAATACCAGGAGGCCTGTCAGGGCTCCCAAACCTGCCCACTCCTTAAGTTGATTCATAGCAGTGGAGATCCATGAAGATAACCCCTCTGCCAATCCGGCATCCACTCGGGTCGAGTTCACCATGACGATGGCAACCCTGAGCTCTTCCATCAGGCTGTCGAACTCCCCAGTTCAATTACCTAAAAGATAACTAGACAACTGTTTAGACAAATTTGCAGCGTTTTTTGAATAGGTTTTTTCCTGGGCCTGCATTAAGGGTTGACCGTTGATGTCTTTCACAGATCGGCATTCATTTGCCCAATGCTTCCCCTTTTTACATCTAGGACATAGCCCAGGCTGCTTAGGCTGTTGTCCCTTTTCCTGTTTCTATCACTTTTCCCTTTTCAGGGCAATTACGCTTTATGTGTCCCATCTTGCCGCATCAAAGCATGCACTTGAGCCTCCCCCTTTCTTCTGAGTTAATTGCACCACAGCAGCAGCTAATCCAGCATTAGTTAGTGGTCCGCCCTTCTTTTGTTTTGTTTTGTTTTGTTTTGTTTCCTGTCAGTTGTGGGGCCCGATTCTGGGCCTGGGCATTATCCCTCAGCTCTTCAGCTCAAGGCTAGTGCTCTACCACTTGAGCCACAGAGCCACTTCCAGCTTTATTCTTTTTGTTTATGTGGTGCTGAGGAATCGAACCCAGGGCCTCATGCATGCAAGTCAAGCACTCTACCACTGAGCCACCTTCCCAGCCCCTTACTTTCCCAGCCCCCTACTTTCCCAGCCCCTTCCGATCTTTCTTCCTGCAGCATTTCTAGGGCAGCCTGACCATTCTCCACTGCCCCACCACAGCGCTGGTCCTCAAGACAGCCTCTTATCAGTTTCCATATTGGTCTCACTCCGCTCTTAAGCGTTCCTTGTTCAGAGGCAAAATCTAGGTCCCTCCCTAGTTTCTCCCAAGAGGCCACCGTGAGGCTTCCGGAAACAGCGAACCACGGGGCAATGATGTCACATTCATCCAAAAATCTCTCTAAAGTACTCTTTTTTATTTTTAACTTTTTTGAATGCAGTAGCTCATTAAGAGCCAAAAAATTGGGTGTGAAGAAGAAGAGCCCATGTTTTAAAAATCTTAACCTGGTAAACAATCTTTTACTTTCACTTTTGGCTACTCTATTGACTAGCCCCGGGTTCTAGCTCTCTCTTTATCTACCGAGAAGAGCAAAAATCCCCCCCCCTCTTGTCACGGATTCCCCTTTTACCTGGGAACTTACCGGTGCACCACCCTGACCGCAGAGAGTTCTGAGTCCTCCTTGGGGTTATGCCTGAGTCCCCGTACGGGCTACCACCTGTCACGACCTCCTCGACCAGCAAGGAAGACGCGACACCGAGCTCTTCTCTCTGCAGTTTATTCAGGACCTTTGAGCAATCTTCTGACCTCAACCCCGGGGAGAATTCCCCACAGCCTTAAGTACCTGCTGGGTAGCCAACCCTGATACGTCACGTGGGAACCACCAATAGGTTCAGGTGCACAGAAGCAAGCCAGATTCTTTGCCTTAGCCATATAAGGAGTTGTTTACCACAGAGAGCACTCGCCATCGGGAAGGCAGAGGGCAGAAGCCGGTGCCATCTTCCAGGTGCGGCTGCACGCAGCTCTCTACAGTTGATATCTGAGGATCAGATTTGAAGCCAGACCAAACAGGAAATTCCATGAGACTCGATCTATAATTCAAAACCCCAAATCTTGAAGTGGAGTTGTGGTTCAAGTAGTATAGAACTAGCCTTGAGCAAAAAAATAGTCAGGGACAGTTTCCAGGCTCTCAATTCAAGTTCCAAGATAGGGAACAAACAATATGTGACTCTGAGTCCTCATGCCTGGGGATTCTAGTTCACGAGCCCTGGAAAAGGTATCCCTACCAAATGCTCTCCTCCCAAATCCTGCTTCATAGCCACTTTTCAAAGCTCCAGCATCACTGTCTCCTCACAGATAGCATAGCAGTCTACCACCGAAAATTGGAAGAAATCTTTTTAGTAATCATGAGAATTCTGATCATCTGCCCACATACATCAAATTAGTAGTAGTCACCTTCTACTATTGTCTGAATGTATTTAATCCCCTTTTGAGTTAATGATCCTTAAGGAGTAAAACCTAGAGAATAATTATCAAACTAATCTAACAGTAATCATTCTTCCACCCAATATTGTAACCTAAATTTATAAAATAGGGACTATACTGAAGTGTGAACATACCTTCTAATCATAATGCTCTCTCATGAAGTAGGATTTAACAGAAAAATCCTGCTTGCTTTGCCAAAGTGATAAGTGATTGAAGTAAACTACCTCACATCTCAGAAGGAAAATGCTACTGGCCTCAGAACAATTTTGTTCACCAAGCACTGACAAAATGAGTTTCAGAAAAGCCAGAAGCAAAGAGGCATAATACAAAACACTTTATTATGACACACAACGAGGCCACCTATTTGACCTTAGAGGAAACAAAAAGGAAAGAATGAAAAACAAGCCTTCTAACCTGAGGTAGGCTTTGGTGGCTCTTGCTGGTAATCCTAGCTAAGCAAAAGCTGAGATCAGAGGATATGGGTTCAAACCTTCCCAGGAAGGAAACCTTCCTATCTGCAACCAGCAGACAGAAAACATAAACTCTGTGCCTGCAGCCCAGCTTAACAGCCTCTTTCCTCTGAAGCTCCAGACACACAAGACCCCTGACCCAAAAATAATTTCACATATATTAACATATTATCTAGTGTTTGTGATATCTTTGAAAGATGTATCAGAAACATTTAACTGACTTCTAGAAAAAGACAGAGTGAAAGAGGAAATATGTATTCCCTCCCTGAAGGGTAAAAACCTACCAGAATGATGTTAATGGGACTAGAAGCCCATTTTCTAACTTATCTGCTTAACCATCTTTCCTCACACATTGTCAGTTAGAGTGAAAAGTGAGTGCTTTTGATGAGAGAGATGAATATGTATGTAGGTTGTAAAAGTAATGATGAAAAACTTGGCACTGGTGGCTCAGCTCTGTATACTTAGCTACACAGAAGACTGAGATCTGAGGATCCCAGTTCAAAGCCAGCTTGTGTAAATAAGTCCATGAGACTGCTATCTCCACAAATAACCAGTAAAAGGCAGAAAGTTGGTATAAATGGCAGAGTACTAGCCTTGAGTAACATACCTAAGGGGCAGCATCCAAGCCCCAGCACTTGCTCACACACACTAATGTAACCATCATAACACTGCAGGATATGCATGCATTAGGGAGGGAAACATATGGTTGGGATGCTTTTTATATTTTCCTAAATTTTAACCTCAAGCATTCTGTACTCGTTAACCATGTCTGTGAAGAGCCCTAGGTGAAATCTTTCCTCAAGATCAACACATACATCTTCATTCACCTCTGCACATTTAAATTGATGAATATATATATATATATATATATATATATATATATACACACACACACACACACACTTACATAACTGTATTTCACTATATATTTCAAATACATAATCATACACAATTGCTTCAGAATAATGTGCCCTTGCTGACTCCAACAGAAATAATTGTTTGTATTTCAACAGTAGCTGAATATAGCCAGGGTTCAGCTAAATCTTGTAATTTTAGCTGCTTAGGAGGCTGAGATCTGAGAATTTAAGTTGGATGCCAACCCATGAAAATAAGTCCTCAAGATTGTCATCTTCAATGAACTAGCAAAAAGCTAGCAGTGGAAATGCTATTCAAATGGTACAAAGGAAGCCTTGAGTAAAAATTTCTAAGCAAGAGCTTCAGGCTGAGTTCCAGCCCTATATTGGCCTATTAGCACCCCAAAAGCCAAAACCGCCCAAAAGACCAAAACAAAATCCAATGAGAAAACATAGTTTATAGTTTGTTAATTGTTTGGTAGAAAAATGGTTAAAGCCACCAAATTCAATATATGTTTAAACGATGCAACAAACAAGCAACCAAATTATTTTCCAGCCAATAATGTTCCTTAGTATACACTGGGACCCATGACAAAAAGATTGTATTCTATGCTTTTCAAAAATATCAATTAATTTTCAATAAGGTAAATAATGTAAATCTATATCATAATTTATAGAAGTTATTTAAAGTTCTAAATTTAATTAAATGTAAAACAAAAACTACATAATAGTGCAAGTGTCTATGCCTCTTTAAGACACAAGAAAACTGTAGTAGTGTGGCCTCTAAAAAGGAGAAGGGGGAAGACTAGGTATGAGAGTTTGTGAAGAAGAGTTTACAATTTACTGTAAGAATCACATTTTAGTATGTGGCATCCTTCTTCCCTTCTCCTGCCCCGGGATGGGCCTGGGGTCTGAAATCAGCGAGTGGGTACTGTCCCTGAGCTTGTTCAGCTCAAGGCTAGCACTCTATCACTTGAGACACAGCTCCACTTCGGGTCTTCTCTGAGTAGTATGTTAATGAGAGTGTCAAAAAATTTCCTTCTTCGGGCTGGCATCATATCTCAGCCTCATCAACAGCTAGGAATATATATGTGAGTTACCCACATCTGACTTACATGCCACAGTTTTGAAAAGAAAATTCATATGTGCACTGCTGGCTAAGGCTTATTATCCTAGTGATTTAGAAGGCTGAGATCTGGAGAACGGTGGTTTGAAGCCAACCCAGGCAGAAATGTGTGCAACTTCATCTTCAACAAACAAAGCACAGCAAGGCTTTAGCTATGATTAAAGTGGTAGACTACCAGCTAAGTAAGCAAGGTAAGTATGGGACCCTGACTTCATACACAATTATGAGCAAAATCAAAACAAAATAAACAACCCTCCAGCCTATAAAAATTAAAATAGTGGGCTGAGAAGGTAGCTCAATGGTAGAGTTCTTGGCTTGCAGGCATGAAGCCCTGTGTTCAATTCCTCAGCACCACATACGCAGAAAATGCCAGAAGTGGAGCTGTGGCTCAAGTGGTAGAGCATTCGCCTTGAGCTGAAGAGCTCACGGATAGTGCCCACGATGAGAGTTCAGGCCCCCTGACTGAAAAAAAAAAAACCATTAAAATAGTAAAGTTGCCCAATACTAAAATAATGGTCATTAAATAGTGGCTTGGAAATTTAAAAAAGCAAATACTCTCCATACATCCATAAATAAAAAGCTTCCAGACAATATTTTAAATGTCTTGTTAGGCATATTTTCTTTTTCTTTCCAGTCGGTCATGGGACTTGAACTCAGACTGGGACTGACCATGAGCACATTAGCTCAGGGCTAACGCTCTACCACTTAAGCCACATAGCCACTTTCAGTTTTCTGGTGGTTATTTGGATATGAGACTTTCATGGACTTTCCTGCTGGTTTTGAATTGTGATCCGTATATCTCAGTCTCCTGAGTAGCTAGGATTATAGGTGTGAGCTACCGGCATCTGATTAGAAATATTTTCACTAAGGAAAAAAAAAACTTTTTCTACCTATAAAATCTGTCAGAGGGGGTAAAGAGTGGGAGAAGTGGACTTATGTCCACCAAATTAGGGCAAAATACAAATTCTGATAAACATATAATGATAGAGATGAGATTTAGAATGATAGAAAAGAGGACTACATCCCGAAGTATTGGACAGGGATGACAAAATCATAGTAGGGAATTAGGGTAGGGGTAAGGACTATATAAAATATATGTGTTTTGAATAATGAAAAGTGTTACCATGCCTAAGAAATCCTGTTTACCATACCAAGCAGACATTGGAAAATTGTCTCTTACCTATTTCACTAAGGAAAATTTTAAACCACTAGTGTCTCCAACATTGTATCAGAGAAACTAAACTTTGTTTCCTCAGGTACTTACTACTTGGACATGGTGCTTAATATTTGGATCACCATGTGCCAATTGTAAATATAATTATACAAAAAATGACTTTTCTAATAGAGAATGTTAATTACATGTGATATAGAGTCACAATTCTAAAGTTACAAACTTAAAAGCAATCTGAGCCAGGCAGCACTGACTCATGCCTATAATCTAAGCTACTCAGGAGGCTCAGATCTGAGGACCTTAGTTCAGAGCCAGCCTGGGCAGGAAAGACCATGAAACTCTTATCTACAACTAACCACTAGAAAACTGGAAATGGCACTGTGGCTCAAGGGCTAGAACACGAACCTTTAGCTGAGGAACTGAGGGATAGTGCCTAGGCCCAGATTTCAAGCCCCAAGACTAGCCCCCAACCGCACACCTCCCAAAAAAGTAATCTGATGATCAAAAGGGAGAAATATACCGTAAAGTCATTTGGTGATACAGAAGCATTTTGATAAGGCTAGAATATATCTATAAAGCTTTACTTACCCAAGCTATGGGTCCAAAAGTCACAATTTAGAATAGAGGATCAGAGTTGCCTGCAAACCATGTATTTTTGCCACTTCAATTTTCCCACTTCAACATAGGGCCAGAGGTTTGATTCTAAGAGGCACAGAACTTTCTTGGAAAGACAAGGCCAACTTCCAACCCCAGGACCAACCCCCCCAAACCCTCGTCCTTTCTTTTAGATTAAGGATAAATAATTTATAGGATTCTCTTTTTGTATTGTCTGATATATTTATTCATTCATTTCAGTAATCAATAGCACCAGATAGTTAGTTTAAATATATGAGTGCGATTTTACCCAATCACAGCTTTTCCTCTTGAAATGGAATTAATCATGGAAAAGTAGTCATGTCCTCTTCTGTGAGAAACCTGAGACCTTTTATACCCCAGCTTAACTGAATGTAAAACAATAAAAATCACACATAATTTTTTTCCTCTCTAAGAAGACCAAAAGCCAGGAATGTGCTTTGTATAAGACAGTGAGATGTACAAAACATTATGTCAAAAAACAAACTTTACAACTTTGGGCGTTGGGGGAGTGAGATTGGAAGGGAGGGAGAGGGGAAAGGATGGGAAGGTGAAACAAAGGAGGAAGCAACAATGCTTGATAAGAAATGTATTCATTACCTTGCCCATGTAATTGTAACTCTTCTGTATGGTATTTTCACAATAAAAGAAGAAAAAGAAAAGAAAAGGCAAAACAAAAAAAGCAGTGACACTTGTCAGTTCCTTGTGGAGTGGTAGTTCCCAAGGCCACCATTTATAAGGAACAGTGGCTTCATATAGATGGGCTGAAGATGTCACACAGCTAAGACTATTCCCATGAAGAGATTATGTAGACACTATCTTTATTGCACCTTTTCCCATGGTCTTACTCTTCCCAACTCTTTTGTTGTTTTAACAGAACTTCACTATTTCCATTTCAATCATCCACCAAATCTCCTTTAACATGCATAATATTTATTTTAGAGCAATAAAGCTTTAAGAAAAATTAATATGATTTCCAAAAAGCATGAAATACACGAGCTAAGTTAAGAAATTGTGAAATCAGACAGGGGAGATTGAGAAGATTGAATAAAGAATTAGCTTGGTTTCCTAACCATGACAAAATCCTTAGACTCAGTGAGTGGACACATGGTTCTGTACATAATCACAGAAGTGAGGCCACAGAGTGACAATGGTTCCTGGGCTGCTTCTTTGCTCTTCTGGTCTGACACCCTATTCTCTGCAGGCACTAAGTTATTTATGCTCTCTTCAATCCCCTCAAGTGACTACCGCTTTATAGGCATGCACAAGGTAGGCTTTTTCTTCTTTTTGAACTTTGTTTTAGGTAAAGAGAGACATATTTTTATTCTGTAATTCAATACTTTTTGCCTACAAACAAAAATCACAAGAAAAAGTCATCTAAAAGAGGCATTCGTGGTTAAAGGCATCCTAGATGGTAATCTCCAAACTCTGATAACATATTTCACTCTTGGTTTTGACATCCTTTTGCCTTCTCCCCAATCATTTTTTTAAAAAAATTGAACTCAAGTCTTGGATCTGTCTCTGTTTTCTTTTTCCCCTGTCAAAGTTAATGCTTTACCACCTGAACCACAGCTCCTCTTGTAGATTTTTTGGTGGTTAAATGGAGACAATTGAACCATGATCCTCAGATCTCACCCTCTGAGTAGCTAGGATTTCCCAATGAAGTTTTAGTCAAAGCCATTACAGTGTCAATACCCTTGAAGACGTAATATACATCTTATGAACAAAGACATTCTCAACATCATCACAGCACAACAACTGAAGTCAGGGACTTTACAAAGCAATACATTACTACTATCCATATCTCCTTCAAACTACAGTATCACATACTCAGTTGGCTACTCAGGCTCACTGGTTGCCTAGAACTGCCTACAGCAGTTTCTGATTTCCTATTAATTTGACTTGAAACATGAAGATGAGGACTTACTTTGTTCAATATCCCGCAATTTGAATCTCCTAGATGTTTTGCCTAATTTGCTGTTTATCGATTTTTAACTTGAAGTGATAGTGTGCTCATGTCAGAACAACCTTTTTATTTCTCCCTTTGATTGGTTTACTTTAACCATTTGATTAAGAAAGCTATTATATGGCTATCAGGGGGTAGCAGAGAGAGGGGAAGGCCAAGTAGACAGGCTAAATATAGGTCAAAGTACTTTATATGCACATATAAAAATGAACAATGAGACAGTCTTTGGTGGCCAAAGCTTGTAAACTTAGCTACTCAGTAGGCTGAGATCTAAGAATCATGATTCAAAGCCAGTCAAGGCAGGAAAGTACATAAGACATTTCTCTCTATTTAACCACCAGAAAACTGGAAGTGGCGCAGTGGCTCAAGCGATAGAGCACTGGCCTTGGGCTGAAGAGATCAGAGACAATGCGCAGGCCCATAGCTCAAGCCTCAGGACTGACAAAAAAATGAAGCTGGAAAATTTGGCTGACAAGTGTAATTCTTGTTAAGAAGGAGGCTGAGATTTGAGGATCCTATTTCAAGGCAATTTGAGCAGGAAATGTCTGCGAGAGTCTTACTTCCAGTACACTACCACTAAAAAAGGAAGTGGAGCTGTGGCTTATTTGGTCGCAAGCTAGCCTTGAGCAAAAGAAGCATAGGCATAGTTCCCAGGCACTGATTTCAAGATCCAGGACCTGCCAAAAAAATAAAACCAAGTAAAAGTTACCAAAATTGCCTTAAGAAGGGATAGAAAAAATGAATACTTTTGATTTGAGTACATTTTATGTCTGCATGAAAATGTCTCTATATATGCTAATAAAAACTCAAAAGAAGTTGCTGTAGGTTACCTCTGAAAAAGTATTCCTGATTAGATTCTGAAATATTTGGATTCATTGTTTCAGTGTGTACTGATGTTTCTCCTCTAATAATTTAATGAGAGAGCTGGCAATGGTGGCTCATACTTATAATCCTAGCTACTGGGAAGGCTGAGATCTGAGGATTGCTGTTTTGAAGCCAGCCTGGGAATGGAAATCTGTGACACTTATCTGCAAAAATTATTCAAGAATAGCCAGAAGTTGTTCTATGGCTCCATTAGTAGAGCACTACGTTTGAGAAAAAGGAGCTCAGGGTCAGTGCCTAAGCCCTCAGATCAAGCCCCAGGATTGGCATACACACACAAATAAGGCATACACACACAAATAAGTCTTATGACTTGTAAAAAAGGACTTGTACATATTTGCCATAAATTCAATTTCAGACATCACTATGTACTGTGTGAGGTTTGAGTGCTCTGGGATGTACAACATATCTATTAGATTATGTGGAAGGGGCATCTACACTAAATTCTCTCATTCAATTTATATTGATCAGTTAGCATTCTATCATGAGAAAGAACATCATTTCGTATTTATTAAATATTCACATACTTGTCAGTATAGACATGGACTCCTATCTGAATTCTTTACTATTTTTAATAACTTAATTGTTCTTTTAAAGTTCCTATCATTTGCCTAATTTTAAATCACGTTAGTAAATTATGACTTAATAGTATACATATATACCATTTCAATATTCTCATGAATTCACACTTATCCACAGCCACCACAAAGTATAAAGGTATTCCTTGACCCCCTAAAAGATCTCGTGTCTTTCTGTAGTAAACTTCAACTCCATACTGAGTCACAGGTTGTACGATTGATCGACCATCACTACAATTATTCTCACCTTTTCTTGACTTTCATGTAAAAAGAATTATAAAGTAATATGTCATTTTTATGACTGGCTTCTTCTGTTCAGTTTATTTTTTGAGACAAAATTTTATTGTGTTTATTAATATTTACTTTTACATGTGGCATGCTCGACTATAGTCTTTTTCCTTTATCTAATTTCTGGTTCTATGCATTCAAACAAGCACCATACTAGAGTACCCACACACACACTCGCACGCACGAACACATACACACACACACACACACAATCTATATATGTAAAACACATATTAATATATAATACATTATTATATAATATATATTATGTAATGCATTATACAATATATACTATAGTATATATACTATATAATATATATGCAATGTTATATAATATGCAATATTATATATACATTGCATATACTATATATACATACTATAAAACATTATGTACACTGTTATATATTGAATATCATATAACAGTGCATATTATGTCATTATGTATTACATATAATATATCACATGTTATATAATATATAACTTATACAATATATCATACGAGTAATATATGATATAATAGGCATTATATAATATGCTTATACAATTTTTGTTATGTATTATATATGGTGTATAGTATGTAGAGTATATTGTATATAGTTCATATAATATATTATACATTATGTATTATATACAATATATTATACATTATAAATCATATATATTTTATATTATATAATTATGCATTTTATACAAGTGTACACTATATAGTCCATATGTAGTATACACAATATATTTCTCATAATACATAATATGATATATTTACTATACACTATATTATATATCATAGACCATATAATAACTTATAACATATACAACATAAATATAAAATTTAATACATATTATAATATGTAATATACATATATATACAATATTGTTACAATGCCTTGTACTGGTGGCTCACTCCTGTAGCCATAGATACCCAAGAGGCTAAGATCTGAGGATTGTGCTTCAATGCCAGCCTGGGGAGGAAATCCATGAGATTCTTATTTCCAATTAACCACTAGAAAAATTGGAGTGAAGCTGTGGCTTAAAGGTAAAGTGCACATTGGGAAAATGTGTCTAGGAACAGTGCCAAGGCCAAGAGTTCAAGACCAATAACCAAGGAGAGGACAAATATCTCAGAGTCTTTGCTGCCTGGGTTAGTTTCAAATCACAATCCTCTGTTCTCAGGCGCCTGAGTAATTGGTTTTACTAGATTGAGCCACCAAGTCTGGATTCTGGTTGTTTTTCATTATATTCCAATTAGCTCCTGCTATTTATGCCTGTACTCAGGTTAGCTATCAGTGTTCTGCAGTCAGAAATAAGATTTTTCTATATCTTATTTTCAACTCCAAATAGTACCAGATCCATCAGTAGCAGCAGCCCCTTCCAGCTAGCTTCGGTATCCTTAGTTCTGCTTGGCTCTTTGACGATGTCTTTCCTTTCTGATTTAACAAAATATACCTGATCCTGTCATTTCCCAAAATATCCCTGGATCTTTTCAGTGAAGAATGACACTTAGGAATCAACCTCTGGATGATAGGCAATGTTTTCCTATAGACCTGCCTCCCTTTCTGGGGCCCTGCGTGAACATTTCTTGCATTGTTCTGCTTACCTACTAAAAACAAGAGAAATGGTATTCAGCACACATTTTAGCGGCTCCGTGTTTTGAGTACCCTTGAGGAGGCCTGGAATGATCTTGCCTGGACATCAGCCATTTGTACATACACAGTTTATCTATTCCTAAGTAGATGCAATCTAGATCCAATGGGGGCCTTGCTACAGAGAGCACTCAACCTCGATGTACTCAGGAGTTGCACAGAGGCTATTTCCAGATGTTATCCCACACATGCATCTTATAATAGGCGACAGAATATCCATTGACAAGTATAGTTACTCTGTTATTCGCAGAGGATAAAATGCTATTCAAAACAACTCTGGACCTTTATTTTCTTATTTCACATTGTGGGGAGCTAAGTGCCAGACATCACTATTTCCTGTACACTTCAATATGCTACAAGATGGGCAGGCATTCCTATAGCATGTTTCTGTTGGGGGGGGCAGTGATTGTACTAGGGCTTCAATTCAGGGACTGGGTAATAAACTTTAATTTTTTCCAAGGCTGGCAATCTACCACTTGAGCTCCCCCTCCAAATCTGGCTTCTACTGGATTAATGGAGATAAAACTGGGTAGGAAGGAAAGGAGGGGATGGAGGATGTGAGATTGTGATCCATTTGTATCCTCCTCTGGAAAGGTCAAAACCTCCCTGTTGTACAACTAATGTGTGCTATTATATCGAAAGACAACTAGAGGTCTAATAACCCAATAATATTCTCTTGTTTTTGAGTTCCTGGGAAAATTACCATGCCCCTTGCTTTGTCCCCCCACCTTTTTGGTGCTAGGACTTAAACTCAGGGCGTGGTTGTTGACCCTTAACTCTCCCTTATGGCTAGTTCTCTACTGCTTGAGACACAGCTTCACTTCTAGCTTTTCACTAGTTACCTGGAAGAAAGAGTCTCTCCAATTTTCCTACCCAGGCTGAATATGAACCCCAATACTCATATTTCAGCATCCTGAGTTTCAAGGATTATGAATGTGCACCACTCAATATCTCCCAATAACAAGTGTTATCTTTCAATACAAAGGGTTTCAGAGAATTCAGCATTTCTTCATGGTGCCCAGATTTGTGCACAAATCTCAATTAAAATTCAACACCAAGCCACACATCCACCACAGATGCTACTTCCTAATCTGCTAAAATCAATCTGGCTCTGACAACTAGAACTTCTACATGGCAGCCATAGTTTGGCATGTCATTTTTATTTTTGAGAAAGTGGAGGTTTCTGATTTACCAATTTATTATTAAAAAATGTTTCTGAAAGTAGTGCTGTGGGTCAATTGGTAAAAGGCTCTCCTTGAGCTGAAGAACTCAGGGGAAGTTCACAATTCAAGACCCACGACTGACAAAAAAAATGAAGAAAAATAGCTGAGACAACATTTGTTTCTGTGCCAGGCATAATAGTACATGCCCGTAATCAAAGCATGCAGAAATATGAAAACAGGAAAATCTATAGTTTGATGCCAGCCTAAGGAACAGAGTAAGAGGTTATGTAAAAAAAAAAAAAAAGAACCAACAATAAAACATAACTCCCCAAACAAAAACAATAATTTTTGCAATCAACCAACATTTCTGAGTTGAAGTTAAGACAAGTGCTTTGTGTCAGTATTTGTGGTTCATGCCATAACCCTAGCTATTCAGGAGACTGAAACCTGAATATCAACATTTCAAACCATTTGGGGCAGAAAAGCCCGTTAGACACTTATCTCCAATTAATCACCAAAGCGTGAATGCCAGCCTTCTGTGAAAAAGCCAAGTTAGAGCATGAGTTCATAAGTTTAAGCTCTTCTAATGGCACAAAAAACAAAGTTAAAACCAAGGCAATACAAAAACAAAGACAACTGTTCACATGAATCCTGGCCAGCTCACACCCAGAATGAGCGCTAAGATTGTGGATTAGTGGTAGAGTGCATGATTAACATGTATGAAGCCCTGGATTCTATTCCTCAGTACCACATAATCAGAAAAAGCTGGAAATGGTTCTGGGGCTCATGTGGTAGAGCGCTAGCTTCGAGTAAAAGAAGCTGAGAGACAGTGCCCAGGCCCTGAGTTCAAGCCCCAAGACTGACAAAAAAGAAAAAATAAAGAAAGAAATATGTAAAAATCTTTTATCATTGAATTTCTTTTTATGAGAATATTTAAAAAAAGAAACAAAGTTTATGTATCCATGTGATTTGAGGCATCTGTACCTGGTAGTGGTGTGTAATTACACAATATTATCACCATACTGAAAGACTGATTTATATCTCTTTGTAGATGAAAAAAAAGTTCTCTGCATCCACATTGAATAGCCAAGAAGTACAATGTTTATCCTCTTAGCTTTCACAGTCATCAGATTTTTATTGAAATTCCAGCTCTGGAATCTTTAAAAAATTTAATTGTGAAGGTGATTTACAGAGGGGTTATAGTTATCACTATATTTCTTCTTGTCTAAGTTTAAAATCCAGACTTACCCTAAGGGTTTTGAATAAGCAAAATGGCTTCTAGAGCTCACATCTGATGACATCAGGGGATAAAGAACATGTCCATAACTTCCAGAAAAAAGACAGAATTTTATGTCTCCTTAGATTTTAGGTTTTTGAATGCACAGGGAGGAACCCTCAAGATTGAGGACAGGTTAAGAACAAAACAGTTCCTGTGCTATTCCATCAAATGAAGCTGATTATTCTCTTACATTACTACAAGAAATGCAAAATTACGTATTATCATATATATATATATATATATATGTGTGTGTGTGTGTGTGTGTATATATATATATATATATATATTTAGGTTAATACCTGAAAAATTTGGAGAAAATGGGTGCTGAGTTTATAGCATTGATTACTACTAAAGGATGAGATTATAAGAGAAATGTATTTTGTGTGTTTCTGTAAGGGCCAGTGTGTGTGCGTTTATGTGTGTGTGTGTGTGTGTGTGTTTGTGTGTATCACAAATGAGTAATGGAGTTTGAACTAGACCTCTCAGTCATTTGTAGTGTCTTTCCTCAATGTTGTTACTCTACCCCTTGAGTCACATTTCCTCTTCTGGATTTTGATTTTTTAATCAGAGATAAGTGTGTCTCAGATTTTTTTTCTGCTGGCTTAAATCAAGATCTACAAATTTCAGCCTCCCCTGCAGCTAGGATTAAAAAACAGAGCCACTGGTGACTAGCGACTATTTTCTACATTAACCATTTTGGAATACTTGAATTTTAAAGTTAAACAAGTGTTCTATTTGAAAAATGGAGAAAAAATAATGGTTAAAAGAACTAAAAACCAAATCTCAGAATTGCAAGTGGCTGAACACAGCATGAAATACAGGTTTTAGATTGTGCACAGAAACAACTGTATTGTTGGAACATGAGGCCATCAGTCTCCCCAACAAACATTATAGATAGCAATTGCCAGATTGTGATTTTAAAAAGTGTAATTATAGTTTGTTAAAAAAAATAATTTTAGGCTAGCACTGGTGGCTCATGGCTATAATCCTAGCCACTCAGGAGACTTAGATCTGAAGATCATGGTTCAGAGCCAGCCCCAGCAGGAAAGTCCATGAGATTCTTATCTCCAATTATCCATCAGAAAACTAGAAGCGGCACTGTGCCTCAACTGGTAGAGTGTTTGCCTTGAACAGAAGTGTGCAGTAACAGCATCCCGGCCCAGAGTTCAAGCCCCATGAAAAAATAATAATGATAATAATAACAATAATAATAATAACAATAATGATAACAATAATAATGCCTTTATTGTGTTATTAAGGTGTTGTATAGAAAGGCTAACATTTCATAAGTTTTTTTTTTCTAAAGGTAACAAACATGCCCATCTTCATTGCCAAGAGCCATTATTTTGTCATCTGCATTCTAGCTAATCTGTCTGTACACGCAATTTGAACTAGAAAGCAGAGCAAACCAATTTTGACAATAAATTTGTTTTTCTCTATATATCTTATAACTTAATTCTGACAACACAAAATTAAAAAAAAACTCCCTATTACTCATACTAATTACATGGCAGCCATTCTTGTCTGCAAGTTGAATTAATAAAACAAATATGCTAAGAAAAATTTATTTAATGAGACAGAGTTCAGTTAGTATTAAATATCAGTCATGGTTAACTTTGTAAAAACCACTACTTTCTATAATCGAAAATAAAATACGCCCACTTGCAGCTGGGAAGTTCTCAGTCGTAGACTGCTTGCCTTGTAGGCATGAGGCCCTGGTTTCTATCCCTCAGCACCACATAAGCAGAAAATCCCAGATGTGGCACTGTGGCTCAAGTAGTAGAGCACTAGCCTTGAGTTGAACAAGTTTACACTCCCACCAACAATGCAGTAAGGTACCCTTCTGTCCACATCCCCGCCAGCATCTGTTGTTATTAGAGTTCTTGATTATAGCCATTCTAACTGGGGTGAGGTGGTATTTCAATGTTCTTTTGATTTGCATATCTTTTATGGCTAGGGAGGTGAACAATTCTTCATGTGTCTACTGGCCATCCTTCTTTCTTCTTCAGAGAAGTTCTCTCTTAAAGATTTTAGTCCACTTATTAATTGGGCAGTTGTTTTTTGAGTATTTGTTGTTGGAGGATTTAATTTTTTGAGTTCTAAGTATATTTTAGATATGAGACCCTTGTCCGTTGTATGGCTAGTGAAGATCTTCTCCCAAACTGTGGGTCTTCTATTGATCTTGCTAGTTAAGTCCTTTGCCAAGCAGAAGCTCTGCAATTTCATGCAGTCCCATTTGTCCAACCTTTCTTTGATTTGTTGTGTTTCTGGACCTCTATTAAGAAAATTTTGGCCTGTGCCAAGGAGACCTACGGTTCCTCCTATTCCATAAGGTAATGTTTTCATTGTTTGCTTTGATACCGAGGTTTTTGATCCATTAGGAATTGATTCTGGTACAGGGTGACATATAAGAATCTAGCTTTAATTTTCTACAAGTGATTAACCAATTTTGCTGGCACCATTTACAAAAGAGGCTGGCTTTCTTCCATTCTATTTTTTTAGCTTCCTCATTAAAGATTAGATGGCTATAAGTCTGTCGGATCACTTTTGGGGTTTCACTTCTATTCGATTGGTCCTGAGGTCTTTTCTTGTGCCTGGACCAAGCTGTTTTGATTACTATGGCTTTGTAGTAGAGTTTCAAATTTGTTATTGATATTCTTACAACACTGTTCTTTCTATTCAGGATTGTTTTTGCTATTCGGGGTCCTTTATTGTTCTGTATGAATTTTTGGATTGTCTTTTCTATTTCCTTGAGAAATTAGGTTGGAATATTGATAGGAATCCTGTTGAATTGGAAGATAGCCTTGGGAAATATTGCCATTTTCACGATATTGCTTCTGCCAATCTAGGAGCATAGGAAGTTTTTACACTTTCTAAGTTCTATGTTGATTTCCTTCTACAGGTTTGTAAAGTTTTCATCATAGAGGTCCTTCAGTTCTTTGTTTACGTTAATTTCTAGGTATTTTATTATTATTTGTGGAGCTATTATGAATGGAGTTTATTTCCTGATTCATGGTTAGCATACAGAAAAGCCATTGATTTTTGAGAGTAAATTTTATACACTGTTACTTTGCCAAATTTTGAATCAGCTCGAGTAATTTGAGAATGGAATCGGTGGGATTCATTAAATACAAGATCATGTCATCTGCAAAGAGGGAGAGTTTTACTTCTTTCCCTATTGGGATCTCTTTTATGTTTCCATATTGTTTTATTGCTGAAGCTAGGCATTCTAATATTAGATTGAAGAGATGTGGAGAGAGTGGACATCCTTGTCTCATTTCTGAGTTAAGAGGAAATGGCTTGAGGTTTTCCCCATTAAGAATAATGCTGGGTATTTTATTTTTTGTGGGGCTATTACAAATGGAGTTGCATTCCTAATTTCAGCTCCACTTTTCTCATTGTTGGCATACAGAAAAGTCATTGATTTTTGAGGGTTAATTTTATACCCTGCTAATTTGCCAAGGTTTTGATTCAGCTTGAGTAATTTGGGAGTGGAGTCTATGTGATGGTTTAAGTACAAGATCATGTCATCTGCAAAGAGGGAGAGTTTTATTTCTTTTTTCCCTACTTGGATCCCATTTATGTCTGCGTCTTGTCTTATTGCTGTAGCTAGGCATTCTAATGCAAGGTTGAAGAGAAGTGGAGAGTGTGGACATCCTTGTATTGTTCCTGAGTTAAGAGGAAATGGCTTTAGTTTGTCACCATTAAGTATAATGCTGGCTGTAGGTTTGTCATATACAGACTTTATTGTATTGAGGAATGTTCCAAGGACTCCTAATTTTTCCAAAACCTTCATCATAAAGGGGTGTTGGATCTTGTCGAATGCTTTTTCTGCATCTATTGAGATAACCATGTGGTTCTTATCCTTGCTCCTGTTGATGTGATGAATAATATTAATTGATTGGTGTATATTGAACCAGCCTGGCATCCCTGAAATGAATCCTGTTTGATCATGGTGTATGATTTATTGGATAAATTGTTGGAGTCGATTGGCCAAAATTTTGTTGAGAAGTTTTGCATCAATATTCATCAAATAAATGGGTCTATAGTTCTCTTTCTTTTATGAGTCCCTGCCTGGTTTTGGGATGAGGGTTATGATGTCTTCATGGAATGTGTTCGGTAGTGAACGTTCTCTTACAATTTCATTGAAGAGTTGGAGGAGTATTGGTGTGAGCTCAGCTTTGAAGGCCTTGTAGAATTCCGTTGTAAAACCATCTGGTCCTTGACTTTTCTTAACTGGGAGGTCTCTTATTGCTGTTTCTATTTCAATGCTTCATATGGTCCTGTAAGATGGATTAACTCATTTGGTTTAATTTTGGCATGTCAATATTTGCTAGGAAAAGGTACATTTCTACCAAGTTCTCAAACTTATTAGCATAAAGTTTTGAGAAGTATTCCTTAAAATGTTCTGAATCTTGGTTGTTTCCGTGGTGATGTTTCCATTTTCCTCTCTGAGTTTATTTATTTAGGTGTGTTCTCTTCTTTTTCTGATAAGATTTGCTAAGGGCCTGTCAATTTTGTTAATTTTTTCGAAGAACAAACTCTTTGTTTTATTGATGCTTTCTATCGTTTTTTGGATTCTAATTCATTTAATTCTGATTTAATTTTAATTATTTCATTCCATCTACTGGATTGGGATTTATCTTGCTGCTCTTTTTCAAGGAGTTTAAGATGTCTCATTAAATTGTTGGTTTCAGATCTCTCCAATTTGTTGATGTAGGAACTCAGAGCTCATTTTTGTTGAACAGCATGAACATTTGAATTTCCTTTCTAATCTCTTCCTCGACCCACTTGTGATTCAGCAGTGTGTTGTTCAGCCTCATGTGTTACCTGACTTTCTTTGGTGGCTTTTGGTGTTGAGTTCTAATTTTATTCCCTTGTGGTCAGAGAGAATGCAAGGTATAACTTCAAAGTTTCTGAATTTGGACAAGTTTGCTTTGTGGCCTACAATGGGGTCTATTTTGTAAAATGTTCCATGTGCTGCTGAGAAAAATGTGTATTCTGCTGCTGGGTGAATATTCGGTAGATGACTGTTAAATCTGTTTGATCTATGCAGTTTTTTAGATCTTCACTAGCCATACAACGGACAAGGGTCTCATATCTAAAATATACTTGGAATTCAAAAAATCAAATCCCCCAACAACAAATGCTCAAAGAAACAACTGCCCAATAAGTAAGTGGGCTAATGACTTAAAGAGAAACTTCTCTGATGAAGAATGAAGGATGGTCAATAGACACATGAAGAAATGCTCAACCTCCCTAGACATAAAAGAAATGCAAATCAAAATAACATTGAGATACTACCTCACTCCAGTTAGAATGGCAAAAATGAAGAACTCTAATAACAACAGATGCTGGAGGCGATGTGGACAGAATGGAACCTTACTCCATTGTTGATGGGAGTATAAACTTGTTCACTTTGGAAAGTAGCATGGAGGTACCTCAAAAGACTCCACATAGAGCTCCCCTAGGACCCAGTAGTCCCACTTTTGGGCATTTACCCAAATGTTTACAAACAAGACCACACTAAAGCTACGAGCACAACTATGTTCATTGCAGCATTATTTACTATAGCTAAGATCTGGAACCAACCCAGATGCCCCTCAGTAGATGAATGGATCAAGAAAATGTGCCTCCATCAGAAAGAATGACATTGCCCCATTTGATAGGAAATGGAAAGACTTGGAACAAATTATATTAAGTGAAGTAAGCCAAGCCCAAAGAAATATAGGTCCCATGATTTCCCTTATTTGCAATATCTAGTATATGTATGAGTCAAGCAGAATAGGTCAGATAATGTGATGTTAGGAAAGTGAACCTTAAGATATGTATTTTAAATATTTTTCTCTTTCATGCATTTGTTTCTAACGCAATTATAAGATTATTTCTTTTTTGCTTTTTATGTCCCTCCCCCACAGTATAACCCCTGCTTTCACTGTATTTGATGACCGTATAATGTGTGGAGGGGAAGGGGAAAAACAAGTCGTTTAAATAAGGATACTGGTGGACCTGTTGCAACAATGAGAAGTACAAGTTGTCATGTCAAAAACGAACTTTACATCTTGGGGGTCGAGGATTCGGTGGGGAGAGAGGGAGGATGGGAAGAGATGGGAAGGGTAAGCAAAGGAGAAGGCTACAATGCTTGATAAGAAATGTACTCACTATCTTGCCCATGTAATTGTAAACCCTCTGTACAGTATTTTCACAATAAAAAAATAAAAATAAAAAAGAATAATGCTGGCTGTAGATTTGTCATATAATGCCTTTATTGTTTTGAGGAATCTTCCTTATATTCCTATGTTTTCCAGAACGATCATTATAAAGGGGTGTTGGATCTGGTCAAATGCTTTTTCTGCATCTCTTTAGATAACCATGTGCCTCTTATCCTTTCTTTTGTTGATGTGAAGATTTATATTGATTTGTATATATTGAACCTGGTTTGCATCCCTGAAATCAATCCTGTTTGATCATGGTGTATGTTTTTTTGTATAAATGGTTGAAGTTGATTGCCAAAAATTTTGTTGAGAAGTTTTGCATCAATGTTCATCAAAGAAATGAGTCTATAATTCTCTTTCTTTGATGAGTCCCTGCCTGGTTTTGGGATGTGGGTTATGATGGCTTCATAGAATGTGTTCGGTAGTGAACTTTCTCTTTCAATTTTATTGAAGATTTGGAGGAGTATTAGTGTGAGCTCTGCTTTCAAGGTCTTGTAGAATTCTGCTGTAAGTCCATCTGGTCCTGGGCTTTTCTTAAATGGGAGGTCTAATATTGCTGTTTCTATTTCAATGCTTGATATGGGGATGTTAAGGTGGTTTACCTCATCTTGGTTTAGTTTCGGCATTTCAATATTTGTTAGGAAATTGTCCATCTGTGCCATGTTCTCAAACTTATTACATAAAGGTTTGAAATATATTCCTTTATAATGTTCTGAATATTGGTGTTTCTGTGGTGATGTTTCCATTCTCATCTCTGAGTTTATTTATTTGGGTGTGTTTTCTCCTTTTTCTGATAAGATTTGCTAAGGGCCTGTCAATTATATTAATTTTTTTCAAAAAATCAACTCTTTTTATTCTTTCTCTGGTTTATTTGGAGTATAATTCTTGTAATTATTATTTAATTATTTCTTTCTGTCTACTGGATTGAGGTTTATATTGCTGATCTTTTTCAAGGAGGTTCAGATGTCTCATTAAGTTGTTTATTTCAGATCTCTCCAATTTGTTCATGTAGGAAATCAGAGCTGTAAACTTGCCTCTGAGCACTGTGGTTGCTGTGTTCCAGAGGAACTTGTAATTTGTGTGTTAATTTGTTTTGAATACCATGAACATTTAAATTTCCTTTCTAATCTCTTCCACGAGCCACTGGTGATTCAACAGTGTGTTGTTCAGCCTCCATATGCTACAGGACTTTCTTTGGTGGCTTTTGATGTTGAGTTCTAATTTTGACCCTTGTGGTCTGAAAGAATGCAAGGTATATCTTCAATGTTTCTGAATTTTGACGTTTGCTTTGTGACCTAAAATGTGACCTATTTTTGAAAATGTTCCATGTGCTGCTGAGAAAAACATGTATTCTGATGCTGCTTGGTGAAATATTCTGTAGATATTTGTTAAATCTAGTGTGTTTCTCTTTGACTGTTCTCAGCCTGATCACACAATTCCTTTATTGCACTTTTTCTCTTCTCAACCTGCTCATAAAATTCCTGTATCAATCTTTTAGTAACCTCCTCACACTGTCGAGATTCCTGTATTAATCATGGGTTTCCCTCCTCTCTCTCCCTATCACGCTCAAACTGAGTCCTTTTCAGGTTTCCAGTCTTTTAATTGACCATGTTTACCAGTATTGTTCATAAAACTTTCTTTGAACTCTGCTCTGGATTATTCATTCACTGTTCTCACCTGATTGTCATGAGGGGTGTAGAGATACATTGAATTTCCATTTTTCTTCTGTTTTTCCAGCTTGTTCTGCCCATTTGGTATGAAAGTAACACCAATTTTGTGCTAGAACATTATTTTAAGGCAAGCATCAACCAAAGTCCTGTAGTTGCACAGTCAACATGGCTGCAGATACATTCTAGTTCAACAGACACAATCTATTAAACATCAAACAACTATGAAGTAAGTAGCTAAGAAAAGCAAAGAAGAATTTGGCAAACCAGAAATTATTAGTTTTAGGGAGAATATGTGAAAAAATAGGATTAGAGGGATGGGGAAAGGTAAAAAGAGAGTGAATTTTACCAAGTCCTAATCTCAGAGAGGGAAATGGATTGGACAGAATGATAGGAGAGAGATTTAAAAAAAAAAAAAAGGAAAAAAATGGAAAAAAAATTTAAATTTAAAAAGTGAAACACAATAATTATGTAAATTAAAAGAAGTTATATTGAGAGAAGAAAAGGTTAGAATGAGAGGAATGGAGGGATAGAAAGGAGATATGAAAAACTAAAAATAAAATTTCTTAAAATTATTTACTTGAAAATTATATAGCTATAAAGATATAATATTGCTGTTAAAATTTTAAGCCTAAAAGGTAGTGAATTGAGTAATAAATTTCTATATTATGTACACAATGGGAGAAATGGTCTAATAATCAGTGATTGTTATATATCTGGGGATGAGCAGAACAGCAATTAGTTTGAACAAAAAAAAAGAAGGAGGAAAAAAAATTGAAAAGAATAAAAAGGACCAAATGGTCAAAAGAGGTAAAAAAAAAAAGTACACACACACACATACACCTAAAATAAAAATTAGAGGGGGGAAAAAGATTCATAGAAAACAATTGTAAAAAATTAAAAAATGTACAAAAAGAGTTTTTTGATTTTTTTTTGGGGGGGGGGATTGGGAAGATCCTGTATCTCCCCTGTGTCCATAACCAGTCTTTTGGTTTAGTCTTTGGTCTACTTGTGTTGTTTGCTTTTCCTGTGGCTTGATTGGTTTGTCAAGTCAGTTTGTTTGAGCAGGCTGAAAAATGCTCTGATTGATCAATTGAGTTGATTAATCTAGTGATGAGAGTGGTGTGTTAAAATTCCCTACAATTACTGTTTTTGGATCTATATGGGATTTTAGGGAAAGTAGTGTTTCTTTGATAAATTTGGGTGCTCCATTGTTTAGCGAATAGATATTTAGAATTGTAATATGCTCCTGAAGGAGAGATCCCTTAATTAGTATGTAGCGACCTTCTTTATCTCTTCTCACGAATTTTAATTGAAGTCTATTTTATCTGATATTAAGATTGCAACTCCTGCCTGTTTATGGGGGCCGTTTGCTTGGTAGAATTTGTGTTTGTTTTTATGGGCAAGATGTGAGTCCTGAAGGCAGCAGATAGAAGGATCTTCTTTTTTAATCCAACTAGACAGTCTATGTCGCTTAATTGGAGAGTTAAGTCCGTTAATGTTGAAAGATAGGACTGAGAGGTATTTGGGAGTTCCTGCCAAGTTATCCACCTTCTTCAGGGCTGTGAAAACTAGGTTCTTCCTATGATTCTTTGATTCTCAGTTTGAGTGCAGTTTCTTGGCCTTTATTGTGGTCTTGTTGGTTTTCTATGTGTAGGACGTTTTTAAGAATCTTTGGAGGGTTGGTTTGGTGGAGATACATTGTTTCAATTTTTCCTTGCTATGGAAGGTTTTTATTTGAGCTTCGGTTATGAAGGAGAGATTAGGTGGGTACAGTATTCTTGGTTGATAGTTGTTTGTTTTTAGGGCATGGCATACATCATTCCAGGCTCCTCTTGCTTTGTCTATGCTGAGAAATCTGTGGTGATTCCAATTGTTTTCCCTTTATAGGTGATTGATCTTTTATCTGTGACAGCTTTAAGGATCTTTTCCTTGGTCTGAATTGATCCTGTATGCATTATAATTTGACAGTGGGATGTCCTATTCTGGTCTGGTCTATTTGGAGTTCTGGTCTATTTGGATAGCCCTATCTTTTTGCATGTTTGGGATGTTCACTGCTAGGATCCTGTTAAACAAACTTCCTAGACCATTAACTTCTGTTTCTAGTAGCTCCTCTACAAACATTATCCTCAGATTAGGCCTTCTGATGGTGTCTTCAAAGTGTTGGATAGATCTATCATATTTCTTGGACTTGTCTTGGATAGTTGTATGTTCTTTCTCTGTAATATTAGGCTGTATTCAATTCTGAGATTCGATCTTCTGCATGGTCTAACCTGCTGTCAAGAGTTTCGACTTTCTTTTTTTATTTCTTTTCCTTCTAATTGGTCAGTTTTGATGGCTTCAAATTCTTTGTTGAACCTTTGTTTTAGATCTTGTATGAACTTCTTTCGTTCCTAAATTTGGTGTTCAATGTTTATTCTCAAATGTCTTAGTTGATTGGTTATTGTTTCCTTGGACTCCCATTCCTTCTGTTGGGTTCCATTCAGCATTCCCTTTTTGATTTCCCTGACTTTCTTCAGCTCTTTGTTAATGGATTCCATGAATGCCTTTAGTGATCTTTGTGTATTCTCACCCTGTTCTCTCAGTTCCTGTATTACTCTGTGCTTAGCCTCCTCACGTTCATGCCATTCCTATAGTTCTCCTTGAGTGTTTTCAGCCTGCTAATGCTATTCCTGCCTTTTATCTTTGAGTATTCTCAAACTGTTCACGAAAATCCTGTATCAGTTTTTGAGTAGTTTCCTCACGCTCATGATATTCCTGATATACCTTTGGATTGCCTCCTTTCTCTCCCTATCACGCTCATACAGAGTCATTTGTAGGTTTTCAATCTTTTCCTGCATTGACCTTTTGTTTGCCTCCTCTCTCTCCCTATCATGCTCATAAAGATTCCTTTGTTTGATTAAGATCTTTTCATTTATTATGTTTGCCAGCAGTGTTTGTAGAGCTATTTGGGAATTCTCCTCTGGATTTTTCATTATCTGTTCTGTCCCGTGATTATCATGAGTGGGAATTGAGATACACAGACTTGCCATTTTTCTTGTGTTTTTCCGGTTTACTCTGCCTATTTGGGATGAAAATAACACCAGTTTTGTGATAGAACACTACCTTAAGGCAAACATTAACCAAAGTCTGTATTTGCACAGTCAATAGTCTGCAGATACAATTTAGTTCAACAGATACATCTGTTCAACATCAAACAACGATATATTAATGGGCTACAAACCGCAAAGAAGAATTTGGTAAACCAGAAATTATTAGAGTTAGGGAGAGATGTGGGTAAAAAATAGGAATAGAATGATGTGGGAAGGCTCTGGGAGAGTTAACTAAGTCTTAATCTCAAAGCAGGAAATAGTTTGGATAGGATGACAGTAGAGAGAGAGAGAAAAAAGAATAAAGAGAAGGGGGGAAAAAGAGACCAGAAAAAATACAAAAGTTAAAATTATAAATATTATGCATATAGGACAACAAAATATACAATGAAGAACATGCATATAATGAGAGAAGGGGAGGGATATAAAGGAGATGTGAAAAAAAATAAAAATACTTAAAATATTATATAGGTATAAAGAGGTAGTACTGCTATTAAAGAATTTAAGTCGAAGAGGTTTCGAATTTAGTAATAAATTTGTAGATTAAGTGTGTACACAATGGGGGATAAGGTCTAATAATCGACTAAGGGTTTATCTGAGGACATGCAGAACAACAATTAAGTCACATAAAGAAGAAAGAAAGAGAAGCAAAGGTGAAAAGGATAAGAAAGAAAGAAAAAAAGATCAGAAGTTCAGTAGAGCTAAACAAAAAACAAAAAAAAATTTAAAAGAAAAAAAAAAGAAAAACGACACACACAAATACCCCTAAAATAAAAATTATAAGAGGAAAAAAAAAGTTACTAGAAAACAATGTTTTTCAAAAAAGGTAAGAATTAAAAATTTAAAAAAATGTTTTAGAAAAAATTTTTTATAAAAGGTACAAAAAAAAAAAAAAAACAAGAAAAAAAGTTCTTTGATTTTTTTGGGAGGGGTGGGGGAAATCCTGTATTTCCCTTGTATCCATAGCCAGCCTCTTGTTGGAGTCTCTGGTCCGCTTATGGTATTTGATTTTCCTGTGGCTTGGTTGGTTTCTTGAGTCAGTTTGTTTGAACTCGCAGAAAAATGCTCTGATTTACCCAGGATTTTGTGATCCTCCTGCTAGGTTATTTCAATGGGAGGGAGATCTGCTTCGAGTATCATAAAAGAGGGAGATGGCTTTTTCCTCAAGTTTGGAGATGCTTTGTTGAGGCTAGGTTCTGGGTGGTGTTGAGGACTTTCAGCAAACAGTGGCTTTTCCTGGGGGCTAGTTTGTGAGAAACTCACAGAGCCCAGCCTGGAGCTTCTCAGGGTTTATGTTTACTGAATTTCAATGGATTGTCAAGGCTGCTAAAGGGAGGGGTAGCCTCTGGTTCTGATTACCCAGTGAAGAAAGCCACTCCTGGGGCTGGCGCCCGAGCTGGGTGGCTTTTCCCTGGGTGGAGCTGAGTCTGGCAGGTCACATTAGGTTCTTGTGACCTGCTAAATGACTCTAGTTTTCTTCCAAGGCCTCAGTTAGAGCTAGCAGCTCCGCCGAGCTTTGTCAGTATCCAAGATGGAGATCTCCAGTACTGGGAGGGGGGGTGGCTTCCCTCCTCTGTTCCCTGAGAAGGGGTGAGGACGTTAGGCTTCTACTCACGTCGGGTCATGGTTCCTGGGTCGTCTCTGATCTGGGAACTGCAGGATGAAGATGTCTGTTCCTTGTCGGTTTTTGCTGGTGTTGAGTAGAATCCGCTCACCGCCGCGTCTGGCTGCTTTGTCCCAGACTCTCTGTGTTTCAGGTATGGCGGGTACGGACGCCACTGCCACCACTGCTGTTGCAGTGGTGGCTGATGGCAAATGCTCAGATCTGTCTCCTTGCCTTGATTTTCCCTCTCTGGCCTAACTATCTGTCCTGTGATAGCACACTTAGTGTAATTCTCTGGCTTAGGACTGTTCACTAGAACTCTAAAACTGCTATGTGAATGCTTTTTTAGCCTCCAGCTTCTCCTCCACCATCTTCCTGGAACTCCTCCCTGAGTCTATATTCTTAACAATGGGTTGTATGTTATTTGATCTTTGCACAAGTTTGTCAGTAGATACAGAGCACAAGTCATGGTTTTTCTATTTCAAATGGGCCATGAGAGATAGCTGGGCATGGTAAGATATACCTGTAATTCCATCACTTGCGATGCTGAATCAGAAGCATATTAAGTACAAGACTGTCCTGGCTATACAGTGAGATGTCATCTCAGAAGAGCAGAAAGTAAATAGCTCCCGACTATATAAGCCTTGGCCATTACTTTCTCATCTTCTGTGTCTACAAAGAGAAGCCTAAGACTCTTCAAGGCCAAAGAGAAAGTATGACCCAAAAGACTTATCCAAAATAACTGGATACCAACTGTGTCAACTCATTCTTGGGCCAATATAGTGTCACCCTGAGGCACTCTTGAATAGTTGGGTCCATGTTCCCCCACCTTCTTTTCAGAAAGCGCCAGTTCAAAATCATCATTCCTAGAAATTAAAAGACATCAGTGATATTAGGATTTCCATTCCAGTGTATTTAAAAGTCAGTGAATACTTAGACATTGGCAACTATAAAATTAATTGACTAGCAATTGGCGCACAGTACGTGAAGACACTAATAGTTCATAGTATATATTCTGTGAATTAGAACTTATTGTTTGCTACCATAGCTGCAGCAGGTGCAGTACCAGTTGGGGGAGGGCAGCAGCATCCTTGGCTCTAGCCCCTTGACCTCCAGAGTGCATCATGGAACCCAGCAGCCCTTCACAAAGGATGGGAGAAAATGGGGCCACCATAGAATTCTAGGCACCTCTGGTGTGGCATGAGACCATCACCTCACTTCTGCATCCTGGCTGGAATAGTCAGAGCCACCTGCCTGTGTCACTTCACTACTGCTTCCAGTCTTGGTTGGTAGGGGCCATTTGCCTGTACTAACTCACTCCTGCTTCTGTTCTGGGTGAGTGGGGGCTTCATGTCCAGGTCACCTCACTCCTGCGTCCAGTCTAGGTGATGGGGGGCTTTGTGCCTGTGTTACCTCTCTCCTGTTTCCAGTCTGGGGGAGTGAGGGCCGAGTGCCTGTGTGACCTCACTCTTGCTTCTTGTCTGCATGAGTAGGGGAGTAGGGGCTGTGGTGCGTGTGTCACCTCACCGCTGATTCTGGTCTGTGTGGGTAGGGGCCATGTGCCTGCACCACATCACTACTGCTTCCTGGCTGGATATGTCGGCCCAGTGCCCTTCTCACCTCAATCGCGCTTTTGGTCTGTGTTAGTGGGAGCCATGTGCCTACGTTTCCTCAATCCTGCTTCAGATCTGAGTGAGTGGGAAATTGCGTGCCTGTCACCTCACTCCTGCTTTCGGTCTGGGTGAGTTGGGGAGTAGGGGCCATGTGTCTGCACCACCTCACTCCTTCTTCTGGTCTGGGCCAGTCCCACAGGCTCTGAGCTAATTACTCTCTCTAGATGCTGTTTACCAGCATGGACTGCAACCCATGCCAGAGGCTAGACTTTTCTAGTTCTCATAGCAAAGCATGACATTAAGGGATTAGGATGTCACCTTGCTAGGTTTTAGAACTATATTACAAAATTGTGTTTGTGTGAATGTGCACTGGTCTTGAACTCAGGGTCTGATGTTTATTCCTGTGTTATTTGATCAAGGTAGAGCTCTACTGCTTGAGCCACAGCTCAAAATATGTCATTTTTGTGGCTAATTGGGGATAAATGTCTCCCAGATTCTCCTGTCTGGGCTGGCTTTGAACACTGGTCTCAAATCTCAGACTTTTCAGTAGTTAGGATTTACAGGTGTGAGCTACTGGTGCCTCTATATTTACTTGATTGCCGTACAGAGAGAACTGTGCTTGGCAAGTGTTCTGGAGTAAAAAGAATTGAACTCTTCCAGTAAGCAGTGGTGAAAATATTCAGGTTCTAGTCCAACATTGGTGGATCAGACCTCTAATTCTACCAATTCAGGAAGGTGAAATATGAGAATTGCAAATAGAAATCAGTGTGTGGAGGACAGAGTCCTTGAGACTATCTTTAACGAACTACCACAAACCCAGAAGTAGCAGAGTAGCTAAGTGGTAGAGCACCAAACTTGAGCAAAAACGCTAAGGTACAGCACTCAGGCTGTGAGTTCAAGTCTGATGACCACAAAAACAAAACAAAATAAGAAAAAAGACCTGGGTTCTTCAGTAGAAGTTTATCATTATAAATACCGCTTTCCCATTATATTTAGCTCTGTCATAGGTACATAAATCTTAGGGTATTAAGAAACTTGGTTAAAAATAGAGGAAGCATTGTTTGTGTGTGTGTGTGTGTGTGTGTGTGTGTGTGTGTGTGTGTGTGTGTGTGTGTGTGTGCGTGTTTGGGTGCGTGTGTGCGTGTGTTTGCCATTTCTGAGGCTTGAACCTAAAGTCTTAATCTCTTGATTGGATTTTTTCCATCAAGGCTGGTACTCTGCCACTTGGTCCACAGTTCTACTCCCAGATTTTTTAATTGTTATTTGGAGATAACAGTTTTGCATACTTTTCTGCATATGGAGGCCGATTCTGGAATGTGATTATTTTGAATCATGAAATAAAAAATGTGTGTGCAGATAGCTCTACTATAAGGCTGACTTACATTTCTTCAAGTATATATGTTGGATTCCTTGGGTGGAACTTCCACACTGGTTTCTGTTGGGCCAGCAGTGATTCACTTAATTGCCAACATTGTGTAGGGTATCTTTCCCTACGTCCTTGCAAGTATTTCTGATTTTGCAGACATGGAACTTCAACATAGATTTGATTTGCATTTCCTTGATTAGTAAAATGTATTATATAGACACCTATTTGTTTTGGGGAACGATCTAGTGAATTCACTTGCCTATTTATTGATAAGATTATTTGTTCATAGGGTACTTCATTTTTTAGTCTATACATTCTAGATATTAAGATTTCTTCTGTTACTCAAAAGGCAGGAGTTTAGGCTTATTTTACTTAATCTTAATAAAAGAAAATTTGTGAGCTTCAAATTATTTAATGATGGATTAAAAAATGATCAGAAGGATGTGGCTCACATAGGAGAGTGCCTGCCAACAAGTATAAGTTCTGAACTCAGACTTCAGTGTCTACAAAAAAAATTAATATATTTTATTATTTTAAAAAAGTAAAAGCTAATCAGCTACATTTTCTCAAATATGTAATGTTAAATATTTCACTATCTTGCATGATAAAACTATTGCAATTTTTACCACAAACTAAAAATTTTAGTTTTTATTTTTTTTCTTGAGAATCACTCAAGCTAGCAAAACTGAAAAAACATACAACTTTGGCCAGGTGCTGGTGGCTCATGTCTCTATTTCTAGCTACTCAGGAGGCTGAGATCTGAGGACTGCAGTTCAAAGTCAGCCTGGGCAGCAAACTCCGTGAGGCTTATCTCTAAATAACCGTTAGAAAAATAGAAGTAGTGCTGTGGCTCAAGTGGTATAGTGTTGCCTTGTGCTGAATAGCTGAGGGACTGCCCCCAGGCCCAGAGTTCAAGCCCCACAACCAACAAAAAACAAAACAAAACAAAACAAAAATCCAAATGTGTTTAAAGAGGAAGAAGCTCCAAGATTTTATTCAAGTTTTTTAATGTTTGTGGCATTTCATTGGGTAGAAAGTGGACAGCTTATATATATCATTTTGATAAACTTGCTACTACGTGGTTGCTTTTCTCCCATTTACACTTTCATTCATCTCACATTTGGCAAAACTGGTAAGTTGAAATGACTATTAATTTCTAGTTTGGCAAAGAAGCTGTGATTTTCCTTCCCTCCCCAGGATTTGAACAATGAAAACAACTGTCCTGATTTTTCCCAAAAGTGAGGAAGACAGCTCATATTCAAATAATTAGAAGATAATGAAAAGAATGTTTAGGACACACAATATATTTAATTTTGAACCTTCCTCTCAAAAATCTTCCAAGAAACTTAGAAATCTTTGATTATAGATATTTATATCAAAGAGCTGACTGCAGGTGCCTCATACCTATAATTTGCTACTCAGAAGGATGAGATCTGGGATTGAGATTGGAGACAGAGTGGAAAAGCAGTAATTGCATGGATGTTCCCTACTGTTAGATCATATGTCTCTTCCTCCCATCCTCAATGTGAAGCTGTCTCCCCACATCACCATCCTTCTGATTCATTGACATCATCATTGTGATTTCTGGTTTTCTCCTTCAGCATGAAATTTGCATGGAGTAGGCCATTTGCAGCTGTATTCTCATCTGTTTCTCCAGTTGCCTACAACAGTGCCTGGTCCTTAGTGCTTAATAGCCTTGTGAGGAGATGAACCTGCTCTGCTCATGTAATCTCAGAATTCAGTTAGGAAAGCTCATCAAGCTGTGGTCTTGTGGTTAATAGTAATTTCTTCTAAGTATTTTTTTCCTCCTTGTGTATCTAAGTCCACATAAAGGTGAGATCAGTGGCTGACACCTATCCGTTGTGATGGCAAAGTTGGCTGTGACATCATAGAAGTTTATTGTGAAGCTGTAGGAAGACCTATCCACCAAAGCACCCAAACTGGCAGGCTTCCCAGTCCAGGAATAGATTTAACAGCTCTATAATCAAACTTTCATTCACTCTGCTGGATTGAGACTTAGCATTTCCCTTTCCTATTTAAAATAAAGAAAAATTCTAGACATGTCTTTTCTGATATGTCATTGAATTATTGAATTGTGTCTCCAAACAAAAAAATAAGAATGCCATTAGTGGAATGTAAATATAAGGCAAGGAAAAAACAAGCATAAAAGTTCCTAGGGAAAAGATCAAAAGTGGCAGCTGTACAAAATTTGGTTCTTAAAACAAGGATGGTCTTCTCACACCAGTAATCCTAGTATAATATAAGCTAATGAAAGTTTTCATTTTGTGCCAGTCCAGGGGATGTAACTTGCAGCCAAAGCTCTGAGTTCTTTTGCTCAAGGCAAACAATTTACTACCTGATTCATACCTCCACTTCTACTATATTTAGTAGTGTAATGGAAATAAGAATTTCCCAGACTTTTCTGCCTGTGCTGGCTTCAAACTGTGATCCTTGATGTCAGTCTCCTGAGTCAGATTACAGGTATGAGCCACCAGTACTAAGATAAAGTTATTTTTGTGAGATATAAAAATTTACTTATATGAGATATATAAAGGAACATAAACAAATGAAACATTAGAACAACAGAACTAAACAAGTTATAAAAAGGACATAAAAAGGTGAACACCAAGGCCCCAAGTTCAAGCCTCAGTACCAGCACAAAAGATATGAAGAAGTGTAAAAGAAGAGAAGGAATAGCCAGTGACAGAGTTTTAAATTAATCAATCACTGGTGGCTTACACATGTTGTATTATCTACATAGGAGGCTCAAGTCTGAAAATACCTTTTAAAGGCAAGCCCAAGAAGGAAAGTCCATTGGCCATTTTTCTGTGTGTGCCAGTCATGGGGATTGAATTTGTTTTACTTTACTCAAGGCTGGAGTTCTATCAATCTCAGCTTATTGGTGGAATCACTATCAGCTAATTGGAGGTAAAGAGTCTCATGGAATTTTCTGTGCAGGCTGGCTTCAAACTGTGATCCTCAGATTTCAGCTTCCTGATACATTCTGTGCTTTGCATGAGACTCTTATCTCCAATGAACCACCAAAAAGTAGAGAAAAAAACCTAGAGGATGAGCTGTGGCTCTAATGGCAGAAATGAGACAATGATTTCTGGGACAGCACCCACACACTGAGATCAAGCACCAGAACCAGCACACACAAGAATAAAATAAATAAATGAAAACAAAGGTATAAGAAGAAAAGGGAGAGCCAATTTCACAGTTGAAAATGAACAAAACTGAGGTAGCTTACACTTGTTATTGTACTTACACAAGCATCTCACATCTGAGGATCAGTGTTCAAGGACAACCAAGGCAGGGGAGTCCATGGACTCAACTCTATTTAGCCAACTAGTTTTATTTAAAAAGTTCCAAATTGTGCTGTGGCTTACACATTAGAGGGATAGTATTAAAATGTACTTGGATGGGGCTGGGAAGGTGACTGAGTGGGAGAGTGCTTGCCTTGCATGCACAAGGCCTGGGTTCAATTCCTCAGCACCACATAAGCAGGAAAAGCCGGAAGTGGCACTGTAGCAGATGTGGTACTGCTTTAGCCTCAAGCTGAAGAGCTGAAGGAAAGTTCCCAGGCCCAGAGTTCAGGCCCCACAACTGGCAATAAATAAATAAATATAAAAATAAGGATACAGGTGAACCCATTGCAACAATGAGATGAATAAGACATTATGTTGAAAAAAAAATTACCACTTTGGTGCAGGGTGTCAGGGGGACGGCGGAGGGGTGGAGAGATGGAAAGGGATGGCAAGAGCAAACAAAGGAGGCAAAAATGCTTGATAAGAATATACTCATTACCTTGCTCATGTAATTAATTGTAAGCCGTCTGTACCGTATTTTCAAAATAAAAAGAAGAAAATAAAATAAGATAGATGAGAAAAAAATTACTGGGGCAATACCTAGGCTCTGGTTCATAGCCTCAAGCTGAGCATACCTATGGAAATAAAAAATAGAAATTAAAAATGTATTGGAAAAATCCAATTAAATTTTCAAAATGAGCCATGAGATTTTGTTTCATGTGTGTAATCCTACATTCTAAGATAGATGAAATTTGAGTTATGGTGTTTGGGTTATGGTGTGTCATCATCAAGTCACCAGCAAAAAAAAAATAAGAAAACAGAAGTGGAGCTGTGATTGGAGTTGTAAAGCACCAGCCTTGAGTGAGACAGCTATGAAACAGTGCCCTGGCTCAGAGATCCAGCCTCAGGATCACAAAAAATGGTAATAAGCAGAGAACCTGGGGCTGGTGACTCACGCCTGTAATTCTAGAACCTCAGGAGGCTGAAATATAGGGATCCAGTGCAAAGGCTAACCCCAGCAGGAAAGTCCAGAAGACAGTTGTTTGTGGGCCATCCTGGTGCTAGAACTATACTACGCCCAGGTTTTTGGCACTTAATTGGAGGTAAGGCTCTTAGACTTTCCATCTCAGGATGGCTTTGAACCATGATGATCAGACTTCAGCCTTCTAAAACAGGACAGTCCTTGCATGAGTTCTAGCTCCAGCACCAGCACACATAAAACAATGAAATGAATAAACGTAAAGAAGGATAGAAGAAGAGAAGAACCAATAACCGAGGCTTAAATTAGCCAATCAACCAATCATTGGTGGCTCATAACTGTAATTCTAGTTACTCAGGAAGCTAAAATCTGAGGATAATATTTAAAGGCCCAACAAAGTAGGAAAGTTCATAAGACATGTGTGTGTGTGTGTGTGTGTGTGTGTGTGTGTGTGTGTGTGAGTCCTGTTGCTTGAACTTGTACTGTTTTTTTTTTTTTCCAAGGCTCTACTCATCTCAGCTTTTTAGTGGTTATAATTGGAGATATCATGGACTTTCCTGCCCAGACTGGTATAAACTTTGCTCCTGTTTGTAGCCTCATGAATCTGGTCTGGCTCTACATGATACTCATTTCTAATGCAAAACCAAAACAGAAAAATAAAAACCTAGAATTTACTTGTAGTTCAACTGGCAGAACTTGGAAAAAGCACCCAGACCCTGAGTTCTAGCTGTAGGACAAGCACAGAAGAAATAAAAGAAAAGGAAGATAGAAGTACAAAAAAGAGTCAGTAACAGTGGTTGAAATGAATCTAAAATTGTTTGCTCACACATGTTATAAGAGGTACTCAGGAGCATGAAATCTAAGGATCACGCTTCATGACCAGCCCACGTAGGAGAGTCCATGAGACTCATATATCTAATTTGTATCAAAAATAAGCTACAATTTGTACTTTGGCTCGTGCAGTTGAGTGGTAGTTTAAAACAGAAAGCTTGGAACAGCATCTACGCCCTAAGTTGAAATCCTAGACACACATTTCAAAAAAAACAAAAAAGCACAAACTAAAAATGATGGGTAAAGAGAAATGTAAAGTTTCAAAATGAGCATGCATTTTGGTTCATATGTTTATTCCTAGATGTTCAAGGTTAAAAGAAAGACTGGCCAAAAATGTACATGAAACTCATTCCCAACTACCCAGTGTAGATATGATTGTAGTTGTAAAGCATTGTATTTGGTGAAAAAGCTAAAAAAAAAAAAAAAACCTGTTTGTCGTCCCAGAGATCAAATTCTAGCGCTAAAAAAATTGTAGGAGAAGAAAGGCCAACTGTAAATTTAAACATAAGCCTGGTGCTTGGTGATAATGGCTGTACTCCTTCTCAGGAGGCAGAAATCTGAAGATCAAGTTTCAAGGTCAGCCAAGAAGCAAAGTCCAGGCAACTTTGTGTATATGTGTGTATATTTGTGTGTGTGTGTGTGTGTGTGTGTGTGTGTGTGTGTGTGTGTGTGTGTGTGTGTGTTTGTGTGTGTGTTTGTATGTGTGATGTGTGTGTTTCTGTACAATCCTTTGCCTAGTGCCCTAGCATTCCCAGATTTTGGGTGGTGACTTGGAAATAAAAGTGTCATGGACTTTCCTGCCCATGCTGGCTTTGAAACATGGGCCTCAGATTTTAGCCACCTGATTTAGCTGGAAGTTGAGCTATGGCTTAATTTGCAGAACTGGGCAAATTTTTTCTGGGACGGCACCTAGATCCTGAATTCAAGCACCAGCACATGCACAGAAGAAAAAAGAAGAGTAGAAGTAACCAAGGAAGAGCGAGTGACAAAGGCTTAAATAAGTCAAGCATTGGTGGTTCATACATGTTCTATTAGCTATTCAAGAGGCTGAAATCTGAGGATGATGGTTCAGGCCAGCCCAGGTAGGAGAGTCCATGAAACTATTGTCTGTAATTAATCACCTCCCAAAAAAGGGCCAAAAATTGTGGTGTGTCTCATGTAATAGAGGATAGCATTGAATAAAAACTTATGGGACAGAATAAGAGCCCAATTTGTAGACCAGGAACAGCACACACATGCACAAAAAAGAATAAAGTAAAGCAGGTAGAGGCAAGCAAATATTAAAATTTTTAAATGCCACCAAGTTTGCCGGTCCTGTGTATATTCCTAACTACACAAGAGGATGACATCTGAGGATTGTGGTATCAAGTCAGCCTGGGCATGAACGTGATTGAGATGCTTATCCCAGCTACCTAGCACAAAGCCCTGAGCTGGACCCACGGTGGTAAAGCAGCAGCCTTTAGTTAAAAAGCTCAGAAACAGTCTCCAGAGCCAGAGGTCAAGCTGCAGGACCACTAAAATTTACAAATAAAACACAATAAATAAAAAGGAGAGTGGAAGAAGAGAGACTGAAATCTGAGGATCACAGTTCAAAGTTAACACAAGTAAGAAAATCCATAAGATTTTCTCTGTGTGTGTGCATCTGTGTGCCATCCTGTGGCTTGTATGTGCCATCCTTGAACATGTGCTGGTTTGGTCAAGGCTAGAGCTCGACCACTCCCAGCTTTTCAGTGGTTAATTGGAGGTCATAGTCTCATGGACTTTCCTTCCAAGGCTGGCTTGATTCATGATAGGCTTTGACTCAGACTTTTATGTCCAATTAATTGTCAAAAAGAAAAGAAAAAAACCTTGGAATTGAGTTATGGCTCAAGTGGCAGAATTGGGCAATCACTTTCTGGGATAGCAACCAGGTCGTGAAATCAAGCCCCAGGACAATCACAGAATAATTAAACAATAGGAGGTTAGAAGTGCAGAAGCAAGATCGAATGACAGAGGTTTAAATAAATCAAGCATTGGTAGCTCACTGATGTTCTATCAGCTACTCAGGAGGATGAAATCTTAGGACCACAGTTGAAGACCAGCCCAGGTAGAAGAATCCATGATACTCTTATGTCTCATTTGCCACCAAAAATATGCCACAAGCTGTGCTCTGGCACATGTGGTAGAGTGCTAGTCTTAAACAGAAAGCTCAGGGACAGCACACATGCCCTGGTGCTGAAGCCCTAGCACAGACACCTACAAAAAGAAAGAAAAAAGAGCACAAATTATAAAAGATGGGAGAAAGTGAAAATTATAATTTCAAAATGAGCCACGGTTGTTGGTTTATTTGTGTATTCCTAGCTACTCAGAAAGTTGAAATATGAGGATCACAGCTCAAAGCCAGCCTGGGGAGGAACATGCTGAAATTCTTTTCTCCAACTACACAGCAAAAGCTGGAAATGAAGGTGTGATAGTAGTTGTAAAGTACTGAAATTCCATGAAAAACCTGGGAAACAGTACCCAGGTACATAATTCAGCCCAAAGTCGACCAAAAACAAAACTGAAAGAAGAGCAGAAATAACCATTTGAGATTTAAATACAAGCTTGGGTCTGATGGTTCCTGCTTATCATTTTAGCTATTCAAGAGGCTGAAATCTGAAGATACCATTTAAAGGCCAGCCCAATAAGGAAAGTCAATGGGGCTTTTTTTCTTTGTGTGCCAACCTGTGGCTTGAATTCATGTAGGAGCTCTACTACTCCCAGCATCTTGGTAGTTGATGAAAAGAGTCTCATGGACTTTCCTGCCCAGGATGGCTTCAACTTCGATCCTCAGGTTTCAGCCTTCTATGTCTTTCTGGGCTTTACATGAGATTCTTATCTCCAATTAACCACCAAAAGGAAGAAAAATATAACCTTGTGATTGAGCTCTAATGGCAGAAATGAGAAAATAATTTTTGGGACAGCACCCAGACCTTGATATTAACTTTAGGACCCACACACACAAAGAATAAAATAAATAAATGTAGAGAATATAGGAGAAGAAAGATCCAATTTCAGAGTTTAAAATGAGCTAAGTATAGGTGGCAAACACCTGTGATGGTATCAACTTGGGAGGCTCAAATCTGGAGATCACATTTGAAAGCCAGCCCAGGTAGGAGAATTCCTGGACTCAAATCTAAGTAACTACTTAAAACAAAACAAAAAAAAAAAACAAAATAGCCACAAGTTGTGCTGTAGCTCATGTCTTGGTGTGCTAGTCTTCAATAAAAACCTCTGGGGCTGCACCTGGGCTGATTTGTAGACCCAGGACCAGCATACATAGAAACAAAAATACAAATAAAAAGTTGTAAGAATTGCTGGGAATGTGGCTTAGTGATACAGTGCTTGCCTAGCATGCTTAAATACCTGGGTTTGTTTCCTCAGTACCTCATAAATAGAAAAGGCTGGAAGTGGCACTGTGGCTCGAGTAATACAATTCTCACCTGGAGTAACAGAAGTTCAGGGACAGTGCCCAAGGCCTGGGCTAGGACTAGGAAAAGAAAAACGGTGTGAGAAAATCCAATTAAAATTTCAAAATGAGCCATGCATGAGTTTTTGCTCAATATGTGTAATCTTAGTGACTCACAAGCTGAAATCTGAAGGTGGTTGTTCACAGACAGCCTGGACAGGGAAGTGCCTAAGTCTCCAAATAACCAGCAAAAAACACCAGAAATGAAGCTGTGGTTGTAGTTATAAAGCACCAGCCTTGAGAAAAACCTGTGAAACAGTGCCCTGGATCACAGATCAAGCCTCAGGATCACAATAAAAAAATAACTGGTTCAAAGTAGAGAACGTAAGACTGTCGGCTCATGTCTGTAATTCTAGAAATGCAAGTCGCTAAAATTTAAGATCCTGTGCAAAGGCAAACCTAATCAAGAAATTTGTGTGTGGCGCCACACTGGGGATAGGTTTTTGTTGGTTGATTGGAAATAAGAGTTTCATGGATTTTCCTGCGCAAGCCGCTTTCAAACCATGATGGCCAGATTTCAGCCTCCTGAATCAGGCCAGGCCTTGCATGAGTTCGAGCTCCAAGACCAATAAAAACAAAAATAATGAAATAAATGAAAAGAAGGATAGAAGAAGAGAAGAAAGACCAAGTAACAGAGGTGTCAATCAGCCAATCATTGGTGGCTCATATCTTTCATTGTACATACTCAGGCTGAAATTTAAGGATACTGTTTAAATCTCAGCTCAGGTATAGGTGTTCATAAGATGTGGTGTGTGTGTGTGTGTGTGTGTGTGTGTGTGTGTGTGTGTGTGTGTGTGTGTGTGTGTGTGTGTGTGTGTGCCAGTCCTGGTGCTTGAGCTTGCACTATTTTGCTCAATGATAGACTATTCTCAGATTGTAGTGGTTAATTGAAGAAAAGAGTATCATGGACTCTCCTCAATTTTCAGCCTCCTGAATCTGGCCTAGCTCTACATGATTCTCTTCTCTCCATTTAACCTCCCCCCAAAAGCAAAATGTTATGGTTGGTCCCATGTATGTCGTGAGACAGCATCTGAGCTTCAATTTCTACTCCCAGGACAAGCAAAAATGAAAAAAGAATAAGAAAAGAAGGTGTAAGCAAGCACAAATTAAAGATTTAAAATGACCCACATGTTGCTGGTCATGTGTGTAATCCTCACTACACAAGAGGCTGACAACTGAGGATTGCAGTGTCAAGTCAGCCTGGGAAAGAATGTGCTTGAGATTCTTATCTCCACCTACACAGCACAAAGCCTTGAGCTGTTGCAGAGGTGGTAAAGCACCACCCTTGAGTGTAAAACATAAGATATATGCCCCAGAATCAGAGGTCAAACCACAGGACCAATAAAATTTTCAGAAAGATGATGAAGAGATATTGAAATCTGAGAATCATGGTTCAAAGTTAGCCCATGCAAGAAAGTTCTTCAGGCTTTCTTTGTTTTCGCATCTGTGTACCATCCTGAGGCTTGAACTTATTCTGTTTTGTTCGAGGATAGAGCTCTACCACTCTCAGCTTTTCAGTAATTGATTGGAGCTAAGAGTCTCATGGGCTTTTCTGCCTTAGTTGGTTTGAACAATGATCCTCAGATTTTAGCCAAATAATTCGTGGTGGGCTTTGCATAAGACTCATCTATTAACTATCAAGAATTGAAAGAAAACCTGGAATTGAGCTGTGACCCGAATGCAAACTGGAAAAGCACTTTCTAGGACAGCACCCAGAGCTTTAGTTCCAGCACTAATACAAAACAAGTATAGCCACAAGCTACATTTTGGCTCATGTGGTAAGCCACTAGTCTTGAAGAGAAAGCTCTGGCATTGTATCCAGGCCCTGATTTGTAGCCCCAGGGCTAGGACATATACAAAAATAAAAAGCAAGAAAAAATTTAAAAAGACAAAAGGGGGAAAACATATTAATGTTTTCAAATACCAATGGGTTTGTGGTTCATGTGTATAATTGGAGCACCTCAGAAAGCTGAAATTTGAGGATCATGGTTTGAAGCCAGTCTACCCAGAAAAGTATATTAGAAGTTTACGTCCAATAAGCAAAACTAAGCTAGAAGTGGAGCTGTGGTTGAAGTTGCATAACATCATCCTTGGGTCAAAAAGCTAAGAAACAGAAGGGCACTGGTGGCTCTTGCCTGTAATCTTAGCTACTCAGGAAGCTGAGATATGAAGATCATAGTTCAAAGTCAACCGGGGTAGGAAAGTTCATGAGATTATTATCTCCAATAATCCACCAGAAAACTGGAATTGGTTCTGTGGCTCAAGTGGTAGAGTGCTTGCTTTGAGCTGAAGAGCACAGGGACAGCACCCAAAGACCAGAGCTTAAGCCCCAGGAACGACAAAAAGGAAAAAAAAACAATATTAAAATAAGTCAGTGGTTGGTTGCTCATGCCTGTAAATCCTAACTACCCAGGAGGCTGAAATCTAAGGGCTACAGTGCAAAGCCAGCCCAAGGAAGAAAGTCCATGAAACTTGTTCATGTAATTACCAGTACTAGAGATTGAATTGCCCTGTTTTACTCAAGGCTAGAGTTCCACTACCCACAGTTTTTTGGTGATTAATTGGAGATAAGAATCTCAGACTTTGCTGCTCAGACTGGCTTCAAACCAGGATCCTCAGATTTCAGCCTCCTTAGTTGTGCTGAGCATTGCATGAGACTTTTCAAATGAATGAAGCTGGAAGTTGAGCTGTGGCTCAATTGGCAGAACTGAGCAAAACCTCTGAGACAGTGGCCAGTCCTTACAGGCAGAGAAAAAAACCTTTTAAAAATAAATAATAGTAGGTGTAGTATAGAAAAAAATCAAAAACCATGCTTAATATGATACAAAGGAAAATTATGTTTCTTTGTAAATGTGGAAAATGAGAAAGTACGAAGTTTCAAAATGACATACTGAGTAAAGGAAAAAAGAAAAATTTTAAAATTCATGTAGATATTAACTACAAGCTGACATGACCATATTATAATGTGATTGGAAACTTATCTCTCACTTGTAATTGCTTACAAATAATTGTCCCTCCACTTTCAGCATGGGGATTTAGACATGACCTACCTATGCAGCCTTGACTGTGTAAGGATCTTCCTGCTTTAGCCTCTTGAGTTAGAACTGCAGGCATTTCCCTCATTTTAATATATGAGGTTTCCTTTAAAACTCAAAATTAATATTCAAATAATGGATTTCCTGTAAAGAATAACTAAACATCAGAGATCCACGAGAGAGCCTCTGAGGAATATAATCAAAACAGTAGAAAAGGACCTACCACTGAAGGTATGTAACAGAAGGAAGATTTAGCATTTTTTGGATGTGTTGGGGTTGAACACAGGGCCTCATACTTGATAGGTAGGTATAAAATTCAGTGAGATTATATCCACACTGCATTGTAACAATTACCTCTATTTGTGAACTGTCTTTTCGATACTGATGGAATCCACACAATCATAGAGTAATGATAACCCCAATGTCCTGTCCCAGAAATTTTAATCTTCCATTTTCTCTTATGAAATAGTTTAATCAATATGTTTCACATAAATAGTAGATTATTTTTGTATCCATCCGTGACAGATATATATTAATTGCAGCCTTTTTGTGGATAAGTCATAATCCATTTATGTATACCTAATATTTTATAAAATTTTTCATCTTATAGACACGCCAGGTATTTCAAACTTCTGACTATTCTTTACTTTGCTGTTAACATTGGTATATGAGCTATTAGTTTTTTTTTTTTCTTTTGTTGTTTTGGTTATGCAATGAGAAAAGGAATTGCTGTGTAATGTGGTAATTCTATGTTACGTTAGAAGAACGTGTCAAATTCTACCAAAATTTCTATATCACTTTTCATCAGCACAGAAATGTACAAATGGTCAATAAAATGTACAAGAGTATTTCAAATCTTCCACAGCTGTGCCCTAAAGGATCATTTTTTTTTACTTTTACTTGTTTTTATTTAGGCCATGCAGCCCTTGAACTATGTAGCATTGTCTAGAGCTGAAGTGAGAACAATACCAAATGCCACTGACCCAACCTCCAAAAACATTTAATCTGGTAGTCTTTTTTTTTCTAGAGATAACTTTTAGTGATTTTATGCATTTTTACTCTTTTAAAATAAGGCTTTGAATTTTAAAATGACTTATATAAAGGTAACACCTATGTGTAGCTTCATTTTAATAAGATAAAAAGTTATTTTTTATTTTATTTTATTTTTTGTCGGTCGTGGGGCTTGAACTCTAGGCTTGTGCGCTGTCCCTGTGCTCTTCATCTCAAGGCGAGAGCTATACTGCTTGAGCCACAGCGCCACTTCCTGTTTTCTAGTGGTTTATTGGAGATAAGAGTCTCACGAATGTTCCTCCCTGGGCTGGCTTTGAACAACAATCCTCAGATCTCAGCCTCCTGAGTACCTAGGATTATAGGTGTGAGCCACTGGCGCTCGGCTGAAAAATTATATTTACAAAATATATGAAAGCACAAATAAAGCTTCCCAGCAGGAAAAACCTTACAATCACAGTCTGATGCTGACCCAAGCAAAATAATATGATAAGAGCTTATTAAAAGTAAAATGAAGAGCAAGGGCTGGGGGCAGGGGTCAAGGGGTAGAGCACTTGCTTGCCCAGCACCAGCCTCTCAATCAAAACTGTAGTCCTGCCAAGGGATAAAATAAAGTATTAAATCTTAAGGAAATGTGTAGATAATAGGATGATGCATGACATAGAGGTACACACCTGTTAACCCAAAACTTGGGAGACTAGGCAACAGAATTATGAAGTTGACTTGGCTATATAATGAGACTGCATCTTAAAGAATAACAGAATAAAATTAAACAAACTATATTTTTAAAGACTAGGGTGTAGTTCAAGAGTAATTCAAGTAGTTTTGTAAATGGAAGGAACTGATACAATCCACAAAAATTACATGCTTTGATAACTACAACATTCAGTTTACACTGCAGTACAAGGTGTCCCTTGCCTGGAATCCCTCCTGAGGAAACCTAAGGCAGTTGATGCACCTGTCTTCTTGGGTTTTTCTGGGCAAATAGGGTTTTCGTTTCCATTCGTGGATCCCACTTACAACTCTTTCTTTTAGTAGACCACCTACAAATCTCTCCCATCTCAAAAAGAGGCTTTCTGGCTTTCAAGTGAAGTTATCTCTGATATCTCTCAGGCCTCTCCTCCCCTTTGTCTTGAACTGCTCTATTCCTGGGCCCACATTCAGCAGCTTGTTCTGTCAAGAGTGGTAACTATTTTGCTAGCCACCTCTATCCACTGCCATCTCCTCCTCAAATTAGTCTTTGGTATCAGTATGAGTTTGCTCAGAGGGTAGAGCCAGCCACAGCTGGCTTTGAACCATGATCCTCAGATCTCCTGAATAGTTAGGCTTACAGGTGTAAGCCAATGACACCCAACAATCATTTCTTTCTTCCAGGAAAATTTAGGTGTGGAATATCACAGCAGCACATACATTCGATAGCAACTGCCCCAGGGTGAACCAGATGCTCAGATCAAACCACTGACCTTGATATTGCCTTTGGTATCCAACATGATGTTGTTGTAGTTAAGGTTTCAATGTGTGATTCTGTTTTGGTATGGGCAGTGAACAGCACTTACAATTGGTGTGAAGAGCCTCTTGGTTTCATCCTTATATAGGTGGCAGGATCTTCAGATCCACCCCAGGAGGTATCCCCTACTGGCCAATTCCATGATGAAATACACATACTCTTCCTTCTCCATCACCTGGTACAACCTGTTGATGTGTTTGTGCCATACCGTCTTAAAAATGACAACCTCATTCTTTAACTGATGACTGGAGGACTCTCCCTTCAGGAATATTTTAACTGCCACTTTCATGTGTGTGAGGCAAGGATGGGATAGCCTCACTTGTCCATTGGTACCATGGTTGATGAGCTCTTTCATCTTTTATTGTTTGATGATATCCTCCTTCAAGGATCTGGAGGAGGATTCTTTGTATTGTTCCATCCTTCTGCTATGATGGCAGGTAGCAAGTCTATCTAAAATTAACTAAATAAAATAATGGAAACCTCAGAAAAAAGTAAAAAAGAAATACCAAAATCCAAACGACAATTCACCTCCCCAACCAAAAAAATCACGAATTTAGCTTTTAGTCAGTCCAGCGGGTCACCAATCAAGAGCTCCTAGAGGTGTTAAAAGACATAGGTTGGAGCACATTGGCTTCATATATACCCTGCATGATTTCTCAAAATGGAGCTATCACAGCCAGGCATAGTGACACCATAGAGAAAATGGACCAATCAAAGTCTGAGCCAGTGACGTCAGAGAAAAAGTGGACCAATCATAGCTTGCCAGCATTGATACTCTAGCTTATAGTTTTCAAAGACTGTTGCTAAGACTCCATGTGGGCTTGTGGTTGATCTGGTCACTATTATGCCATTCCTGAAACCACTACATCAGTGGTCAAAATCCTCTGACCTTCTAGAAAACTCCTGAGTCTCATAAATCTAATCCGTGTAGACACTAGACAATAACCTCTATTCTTGATGGCCACCTTATCTTATAGCTTGTTCCAGCCATGACAAAGCAAGAAGGACTCCATCCCACTCAAGGGTAACTTTCCTACAACTTGCTCTTGAGGGGACAAGGTCCAGGCTGGCTTTGAGCCACAATCTTCACCTCCCTGAGTAGCTAAGATTATATACCTGAACCATCGTTAGGTACTTAGCTCATCTCTCACATTTGGAGAAAGGATATATATTTGTTAGAAAGGTTAATAGGGATATAGGTGGAACCATTGCAACAATGAGATATACAAGTCATTATGTCAAAAAATGAACTTTAAAACTTTGGTGCAGGGGGTGGGGGGGTAAGCAGGGAGGATTGGGTGGGGGCGGGGGGAGGATGGGAAGGGATGGGAAGGGGAAACAAAGGAGGAGGCTACAATGCTTGATAAGAAATGTACTCATCTTGCCCATGTAATTGGAACTCCTCTGTACAGTATTTTCACAATAAAAAATAAAATAAAAAAGAAAGGTTGGTATTAGATATGTCCTCTAAGCACCTTAAATTTGTTGCCCTTGCTGTCTAATAGTTAATCTAGTTTCTGATGAGAAATTGTCATAACATTGTTGAAGATCACTTGCGTGTGATGAGTTGTGTGTCTGTGCTTTGGGAGGCTTTCTGTCTTTGACTGTTTAATTAGAATGGCTTAGTGTGGACCTGTGTACTTACGTTAATTGACTTCTTTAAGCTGCTAGATTCCTGCATAGAAGGGTTCATTCTTTCAATCAAATTTGGGAACGTTTTGGTCATTATTCTGTCAAACACTATGATTTCTTTTTTTCTCCCTGTACGTTATACATATATACATAATATATTATACATACATTATATATTCACATTATATATGTGAATATACATATATGTCTACATATTTATTTTATATATACATATATTTATTTTTCACATAACTTCCACTTCTGTGATTGTTTATGGGAGGAAGTCTAGATTGATCCCAGCTACTCCATCAGAGTTAGAATTAGCCGTTTTCCTTTTTATTTCATGATGAAAATATGCATTTCTCGGCAAGGATATTGAAACCAGTACAAATCAGAGATAGCCTAGAGTTCTCTCTCCCTCTCTCCCTCCCCTCTCTCTCTCTCTCTCTCTCTCTCTCTCTCTCTCTCTCTCTCTCTCTCTCTCTCTCTCTCTCTGTCTCTCTGTCTCTCTGTCTCTCTGTCTCTCTGTCTCTCTCTCTGTCTGTCTGTCTCCCTCTCTATCTCTCTCTGATTTCCTGCCTCTGTCAGGTCTCTGAGCACAGGGCCATTGCTTACCAAGTTTTTATAATGTGTGCTGTGATCTTCTAGTGTGTGAACTGTCATATTCTCCTCAAAGGCCACCATGCCTGCACCTGGAAGAGGAGCTGCTCCAACGTCAGCCTGCTTGGGTGTGCCTGCCTATGTCTTGATGTCAGAGCCCCCATAGCTATTGGGGTGGCCTTATTAGATGCCCATGTGCCAGGACTGCTGACTGCTGACTGTGGGCGATACAAGCACAGGGTCTTTTTTTACCCAAGTAAGAGGTCTGCGTTGGATCATGGGGGCACTGCTCCATTGGTGACTGTGCTAGCAGCAAGACTGGGAGATGCAGAAGCCTCCCTGTGGTCTGACATCTGGAGCCCAATAGATGCCAAAGGCTTCTCTGTGCACTTTTCAGAATATGTGGGCAAGTTCACGAAGCAGAAACTAAGCTCAGAGGCACCCTAAACACAGGGTGGGCAACGGAGCTGGAAAGAGCAGGGCTGTCCAGGTTGGCAAGGGAACAAGGGATGAGGCTGGTAGGATAAACCTTGCTGGATGGCTTTGCAGGTTCAACTTGGGCCACCTGAAGGCACAAGAAGCCGCCTATCATCTCAGCCAAAGAGTTTGGGGACAGCAGCTTTCCCAACTTGGAGATGAGTTTCCAGCTTATGAAAGGATACTGTGGTCAGTTTGGGTCTGGGAAGAGTGGTAGGCTTGCTGCTGGAGGGAGCAGATGACCCATCCAAAGCTTCTGGGGGATGGGAAGCCCCTGGAAATGGGCTCATGAATGGCTGGTCTGTCCTCCCCAAAGAGACCTCCAGCTTGTTTGACTGTTTGCTTGGGTAGGGGTGTCAGCCTTTGGGGACAGTGATATTAGGAGACAGTGTTGGTGAGATTATCCCAAAATTAAACCAAACCTGTGGGAGCAAAAGAGTAAGGATTTCTGAACTGCCATGGCAGGTGGAGTTGAGGTGATGGCTGCTTCATTCTTGAATGGTCTTGAGGCTTTGTCACCAGAGGACAAGTGACTGGATGCTGGCATTGAGCCTGATTATTCTAGGAAATTTATCAGAGAGCCCTACTTGGCTTGTATGTCACTCAACAGGCTAATAATGGGTGGGGAGTTTGGGCTGTAAAGCTCGGCATCACAGCGTGATCCTTTTGAAGAGCTAAAGACACCTTCGGGCAGCGGTTGGAACTTCATGAGGTCTGAGTACATTATGTAATTAGGTGTGGTCCTCTGAGCTTCATTCTTGGGTTGTTATAGGGATGAACCCTCTCTCCCTGCTGTCATAGTGCTCTCAGGATGTGGGCTGGTGTCTGGTGGGTAGAAAAGGGCAGTGTGTTTACCCCCTGAGACTCACTGTGAAGGACTACTGTTGGCAGGGAGGGTTGTGTCATTGGGAGGTCTGTGTGTTCTTTGAGTAAGGAAATCTATACACCTCAGAGCATATCTTGGCCTTCTCTCTGAACATTTGGTTTCTTTGGAATACTAGTGTCTGAAATATTAACAGTTCTAAGGCTCCAGAGGCTGTCTTGATTTCCAGACATGTCCAGGGCTTGTTCTTTTTCATCTTACACATCTATAACTTCCTTCCTTACTCGTGGTCTACTGAGCCATTTGGCTCTGGCATAAATGAGAAAAGACAGGCAGGACTGTCTGGTTGCTAAGGAAAAGCATGTAGGGTTCTCTTGTTACATCGTTTCATTTTCTTTTCCAATGTTGGTAAATAAAGCCATCAGATTGAACGTCAGGAGCTTCCCTGGATCATTGCTCCATCCCTTTTCCCTGCTCTTACCATACTGCCTTTCCATTTGAATTTATTTTTATTTTCAATTTTTGTATTAGTGATTGAATCTAGGGCTTCAATAAGTTGAGCATAGTGATCTGCACTTATAAGCTTAGCTTTTTGGGAGTCTGAGACTGCAAAAATTATGTTTTCAGGTCAACCCAGGCAGAATTCTGTGAGACCTTATCTGAACAGAAGCTGTGCATAGTAGTGTACACCTCTCATCCCAGCAATAGTTGCAGAGGAAAGTAGGATGACTGAAATCCAGTTGAATACCTGAGCAGGAAATGCGACCCTGTCTAACAAACAGTGCAAGAATTACAGCTGTGGCTCAATATTAGAGTGTGTATCTAGAAAACATGAGGTCCTGAGTTCAAACCTCAGTATCATAAAAAGAAGAGAACCAGTTATGTCTGGTAAGCTTATCAAAAGTAGTCTTTTTTTTAAAGAAAATGTGTATTGATATTCTGGCTTGAACTCTGGGCATTGACATTTTCCCTTAGTAAAAAATTTCACGTAAAACTAAACTTTGTGTTTTTGCGGGTGTGGGTTGACCCAGTGTAACAATAAGATGTTCAAAACACTAAGTTGAAAATGAACTTTACAACCTTGGTGGGGGTGGGGGGTGGGGAGGGTAGTTGTGGAGGTGGGAGGGAAGGGATGGTAGGAGGAAAACAAAGGAGGAGGCAACAATGCTCAATAGGAAATGTAATCAGTACCTTGCTCATGTAACTGTAACCAACCCCTCTAACAAGGATTTTTAAAATAAAAAAATCCAAAAAAAGAGACTAAACTTATACTATTGAGCCTCATCTCCACTTCGAGCTTTTCTTGTGTGTGTGTGTGTGTGTGTGTGTTTGTGTATGTGTGTGTGTGTGTGTGTGTGTGTGTGTTTGTGTGTTCATTAGGCTTGAACTCCAGGACTGGGCACTGTCCTTGAGCTCTTGTTCAAGGGTAGTCCTGTACCGCTTGGCCCACCACTCTCCTACTGGCTTTTTGTGGTGAATGAGATAAAAGTTTCATGGACTGTTCTTGCCCCAGCAATCTTTAAACCGAGATCCTCTGCTCTCAGACCCTTGAATGGCTAGGGATATGGGTGTGAATCATCAATATATGGTAGGAGAAGTGTTCTTAAGCAGAAATAATGTGGATTGCTGGCCTTCTGCAATTTGTTGGAATGTTTTTTTTTTCTTAGAAAGGAATTCCTTTACTGGGAGACCAGAGGTTACTCTGGATGCTAGGAAGGCAGAGGAAATGCAATTCCCTATCTCCAGAGGTAGTACCTTTTTCATGATGGTTGTAAGACCCTCATCTTCCTTTATCAGAGCAGATATTTAAGCTAACCTGAAGGTAACACTGTTTTCTTCATCAGCTTCGTCTTGGTTGCATTAAATAAGAAAATTACTTGGTAACTCTCACCAAAGTTCACCAGAGAGAAGGTGGAATGAAGCTTTAAAGTGAAGCATTAGACATGACAGGAATATACCAGAAGAGCCAAGGAGAAATGAGAGTTCATAAATATTGATTTTTATTTAAATAAAATAAGGAGAATACATGAATATATGTTAGTACTGGCCAAGTGTGCTCAAAGCTTTCTAATAAACCAGCACTTAAAAGGGGTATTTTCCTGATGCAGGAATCCTCATATTACCTGTGTAGATTCACTAATCCCTTCACTGTCCTCCCAAGGCAAGACACATTTCCTGCAGCTCAGAGCAGAGCATCAAAGATTACATCCATCTAATACTGGGCAGTGGAAGACCAGTCTAACAGCTGGTGAAGTGTGTACAAGGTGCTCTGCTCCTTTTTCCACCAAATTCTAGCCTTTGCTGTATAGAGTACACAGATCAGGGGAGATGCTTGAGAATACTGCTGGACCTACAAGTGAGTGTGTGTTTGTGTATGTGTGTGAGTGAGTGTGTGTGTGTGTGTGTGTGTGTGTGTGTGTGTGTGTGTGTGTGTGTGTGATAATACTCATATATCAGCATGGGGATTCTTTTGGGCCTTACAGATGGAGTTAACTCCTTCTTCCCCAAGTCTGTTGAAAAGATTTGTCTTTGACTGCCTGAGATGCAGCAGAGGAGGAAATGATTCTTGAATTTTCAACTGGTAGATCAGATGGGTCCTTCTATGTGCTCTGATTTATAGTAATGCTAGTGTTAATACTAACCCATGACTGGTACTAATATCAGCTGGCCCTTTTTGGATATTTTGGTACGAGTTAGTTTTTATCACCTGGATTAAGCACACAATTCTCATAAGAATATTATGACATAGTGTTAATTATAATGTGCGGTTCACACACACACACACACACACACACACACACCCACACACACACACACACACACACACACACCTATTTGGCAGCAGTCTTCATTATGTAAAGTGGACCATGAATTATAGAAAAGTTCAATGGAAGCCTCTCAGGGACCAGATCCTACAGCCAGCACCTTGGACGAGAGACTCACAGGAGTCTGACCAACAAGATGGAGATGAAGATGATGTGGATCCCATGCCATGCTTGTCTACCTGCCTGATCTGGAGGGACCCAGGGTTTGCTAGGTCCTTGGTCTTGAACTCAGGGCCCGAGGTCTATCCCTGAGTTATTTGATCAAGGTAGAGCTCTACTGCTTGCATCACAGCTGAACATATGGATTTTTTGTGTTAATTGGGACTAAAAGTCTCCCAGATTTTCCTGTCCTGATTGGCTTTGAACCACTACCCTCAGGTCTCAGACTTTTCAATAGCTAGGATTTAAAGGTGTGAACTACTGGCGCCTCTCTGTTTGCTCGATTGCCATCCAGAGAGAATTGTGCTTGGAAAGTGTTCTGGAGTAAAAAGAATTGAACTTTTCCAATGAGCAGTGGTGAAAATAATCAGATTCTAGCCCAGCATTGGTGGATTGGGCCTCTAATTCTACCAATTCAGGAAGTTGAAATCTGAGAATTGCAGTTAGAAATCAGTGTGTGGATGTCTGATTCCTTGAGATTCTTTATCTCCAATGAACTACCACAAAACTGGAAGTGGCAGTTTAGCTAAGTTGTAGAGCACGAACCTTGAGCTAAAAAGCTCAGGGACAGCACTCAGGCTGTGAGTTCAAACGCAGTGACCACATAAATAAAACAAAACAAGAAAAAGAACTGGGGTTCTTCAGTAGAATTTATCATTATAAGTATCGCTTTCCCATTATATTTAGCTCTGTCATAGGTACATGGATATAAGGCGAATAAGAAACTTGGCTAAAAAATATAGTAAGCTTTGATTGTGTGTGTTTGTGTGTGTGTGTGTTTGTGTGTGTGTGTGTGTGTGTGTGTGTGTGTGTGTGTGTGTGTGTGTGTTTGCCAGTTCTGAGACTTGAACCTAGGGCCTTAATCACTTGATTGGCCTTTTTTTATCAAGTCTGGTACTCTGCCACTTGGTGCACAGGTATACTCCCAGATTTTATTATTGTTAATTGGCTATAATAGTTTTACACACTATTCTGCCTGTGGTGCCCAATTCTGGAATGTGATTATTTTGAATCTGCTGCAAAAAATGTGTGTGCAGATAGCTCTACTGTAGGGATAATTTACATTTCTTCAGGAGTATATGTAGGATTTCTTGTGTGGAACTTCCACACTGATTTTTTTGGGACTACACTGTTTCACTTAATTGCCAATATTGTTTAGGGTATCTTTCCGCCCCCCTCCCTGTGAGTATTTCTGCTTTATTTTTTGGTTTTATTGTGAAAATACTGTACAGAGGGGTTACAATTATATGGGAAAGGTAATGAGTACATTTTTTATCAAACATTGTTGCCTCATCCTTTGTTTCCACTTCCCATCCCTTCCCATCTCACACCACCCCACCCCATGCCCCCCTCGCCAAAGTTGTAAAGTTCATTTTTCCACATGACTTGTATATCTCATTGTTGCAATGGGTCCACCCGTATCCCAATTTAAACAATTTGTTTTTCCCTTCCGCTTCACAAATTATAACGACATCAAATTCAGTGAAAGCAGGGGTTATACCCTGGGGGAAAGACATACAAAGCAACAAAGAAATCAACTTATAAATATGTTAGAAACAATAGAAAGAAAGAAAAAAAAAACATTTGAATCCTTATTTTGGGGTCATTTCACTTAACATCAACTTATCTGACCTTTTCTGTTTGTCTCATACATATACTAGTTATTGTAAATAAGGAAACCATGGGACATATGTTCTTTGGGCCTGGTTTACTTCACTTAATATATTTTTTCCAAGTCTTTCCATTTCCTAAAGAAGGGGACAATGTCATTCTTTCTGATGGAGGCATAGAATTCCATTGTGTATAAATACCACATTTTCTTTATCTATTTATCTACTAAGGGGCATCTGGGTTGGCTCCAGATCTTAGTTATAGTAAATGATGCTGAAATAAACATATTTGTGCTAGTAGCTTTAGTGTGGTCTTGTTTGTGATTATTTGGGTAAATGCCCAAAAGTGGGATTGCTGGGACATAGGGGAGGTCTATGTGGAGTCTTTTCAGGAACTTTCACACTAATGTCCAAATTGGTTGAACAAGTTTACATTACCACCAACAATGTAGTAAGGTTCCCTTCTGTTCACCTCCCCTCCAGCATCTGTTGTTATTAGTGTTCCTGATTTTAGCCATTCTAACTGGGGTTAGGTGGTATCTTAATGTTGTTTTGATTTGCATTTCTTTTATGGCTTGGGAGGTTGAGCATTTCTTCATGTGTCTATTGGCCATCCTTCTTTCCTCTTCAGAGAAGTTTCTCTTTAAGTCTTTATCCCACTTATTTATTGGGCAGTTGTTTCTTTGAGGATTTGTTGTTGGAAGATTTAATTTTTAAGATCCAGGTATATTTTAGATATGAAACTCTTGTTCGTTTTATATTCCAACCTCATCCTTCAAGGAAATAGAAGAGGCAATACAAAAATTCATATGGAACAATAAAAGATCCTGAATAGCAAAAATGATCCTTAACAGAAAGAACAGTGCTGGGGGAATATCAATACTAAATTTTGAACTTCACTACAAAGCCATAGTAATCAAAACAGCTTGGTACTGGCACAAGAACAGTCCTCTGAACCAATGGAATAAAATTGAAAACCCAGAAATGAACCTACGGACAAATAGCCATCTAATCTTCCATAAGGGAGCTAAAAAATAGAATGGAAGAAAGACAGCCTCTTCAGTGCTGGCAAAATTGTGCTGGCAAAATTGATTAATCACGTTTAGAAAACTAAAGCTAGATCCTTATCTATCACTTGGCACCGGAATGAAGTTCAAATGGATCAATGACCTCGGAGACAAAGCAGACCCTCTGAAAACATTACAGGATGGAATAGGAGTAACCCTAGGTCTCCTTGGCACAGGCTGAAATTTTCTTAATGGAGACCCAGAAAGAAAGCAAATCAAAGAAATGTTATACACATTGGATTGCATGAAATTGTAGAGCTTCTGAATGTCAAAGGACATTGCTAGCAAGATCAGGAGAAAGCCTACAGATTCACTAGCCATACAACAGACAAGGGTCTCATATCTAAAATATACCTGTTTTCTTTTTTAAGAAGCATTCTGATTAGGCAGAGATGGAAGTTCAACATAGATTTTATTTACATTTCCTTGATTACTAAGCAAGTTGAATATTTTCAAGTATTCCTTAGACACCTATATCTGTTTGGGGAACTCTTTATTCAATTCACTTGCCTATTTATTGATAAGATTTTTCGTTCTTAGGATGTTTCATTTTTTTGTGTCTATACATTCTTGATAATAGGATTTCTTTTGTTACTCAAAAGGCAGGAGTTTAGGCTTATTTTACTTATTCTTAACAAAGGATGCCTTATGAACTTCAAATTATATAAAAGATGATTGGTTATAAAATGAGAACAAAGATGTGGTTCACACAGGAGGGTTCCTGTCAATAACTACATGTTCTGAACTCAGACTTCAGGGTTTACAAAAAAAGAGATATTCTTTACTTTAAAGCAATAAAACCTAATCGGTTATATTTTTTCAAAATACGTAATTCTAAATATTTCACTATTCTTGGCAATAAAACTATTGCAAATTTTACAACAGATGAACAATTTTAGATTCTAATCAGTCAAGCAAGCAAAACAAAAAAATACAACTTTGGCCAGGTGCTGGTGGCTCATGTCTGTATTCCTAGCTACTCAGGAGGCTGAGATCTAAGGATTACAGTTCAAAGTGAGCGTGGGCAGGGAACTCTGTGAGACTTATCTCCAAATAACCTCCAGAAACCTAGAAGTGGTGCTATGGCTCAAGTGATAGAGTGCTTTTCTTGAGCTGAATAGCTGAGGCTCTGCCCCCAGGCCCAGAGTTCAAGCCCCACGACCAACAACAACAACAACAAAAAACTTTGTAGGACTACAGGTAATATATAAATTTACTCATATAAAATAGAAATAGCAACATAAACAAATAAAACTTTAGAACAACAAAACTGAATCTAGTTATATAAAAGACACAAAAAGACGAACACCATAGCCTGAGTTCAAGCCTCAGGACCAGCACAAAAGAAATAAAGAAATGTAGAAGAAGGGAAGGAATAGTCAGTGACAGAGTTTTGAATTAATCAATCACTGGTGGCTTACACAGGTTGTATTAGCTACATAGGAGGCTAAAGCCAGAAAATAACATTTTTTTCTTTTTTTGTTGTGAAAATACTATTCAGAAGGGTTACAATTAGATGGGCAAGATAATGAGTACATTTCTTATCAAGCATTATAGCCTCCTCCTTTGTTTCCCCTTCCCATCCCATCCTCCTCCCTGTCCCCCCACCAAATCCTCCTCCCCCGCACCAAAGTTGTAAAGTTCGTTTTCAACATAACAACTTGTACGTATCATTGTTGCAATGGGTCCACATATATCCTTGTTTAAATGATTAGTTTTTTCCCTTCCCCTCCACAAATTATAACAACATCAAATACAGTGAAAGTAGAGGTTATACCGTGGGGGAGGGACATAGAAGGGAACAAAGAAATAATCTTATAAATGTGTTAGAAACAATCACATGAAAGAAAAAATATATTTGAATACATATCTTAGGGTTCAATTCCTAACATCAACTTATCTGACCTTTTCTGTTTGTCTCAGACATATACTAGTAATTGCAAATAAAGGAAATCATGGGACCTATGTTTCATTGGGCCTGGCTTACTTCACTTAATTTAATTTTTTCTAAGTCTTTCCATGTCCTTACAAATGGGGCAATGTCATTCTTTCTGATGGAGGCATAGAATTCCATTGTGTATATATACCACATTTTCTTGATCCATTTGGAGTTGATTCTGGTTCACGGTGATATATGAGGATCTAGATTTAGTTTTCTACACGTGATTAACCAATTTTGCCAGTACAATTTACTGAAGAGGGTGTCTTTCTTCCATTCTGTTTTTTTTTAGCTTCCTTATCAAAGATTAGATGGCTATAGGTCTGTACGTTCATTTCTAGGTTTTCAATTCTATTCCATTGTTCCTGAGGTTTATTCTTGTGCCAGTACCAAGCTGTTTTGATTACAATGGCTTTGTAGTAGAGTTTGAAATTTGGTATTGTATTCTTCCATCATTTTTCTTTCTTTTGAGGATCGTTTTTGCTATTTGGGGTCTTTTATGGTTCCAAATGAATTTTTGGTTTACCTCTTCTATTTCCTTGAAGAATGAGGTTGGGATATTGATAGGTATTGTTATGTCAAGGTCGCAGGATCCCCACCAAGAAGACCACCGAGAGTCAAACTCTATGGCTGTTTTATTTAAATGGGCTGCAGCTCAGGCCTCATTCTACACTCCGACACAGTGGAGCCCAGGAGGAAAGCCCCAAGATAATGATTTTCAGGTCTTATAAGGGCACACAACCAGGTGGTTTAGCACCACGTGTTGCTTTGCTCTGAAACAAGCAACAAATGGTCACTGCCTCAAATACTCTAAACTTTCATTCCCCCCTCCTTGACTTCTGGTCCTGAGCCCCAATCTTATGGCTCTAGCCCAAAACTAAACTCCAACAGCTCTTGATCTTGAACGAGTATACCAATAACAATCATTCCATGTTTCTTTAGTTGAGGTGTGTAGGATGCTTGGAGACTTCCCATGTTTCCCCACGGTCGTTCAGGGCAAAGGGGTCAGCTGGTCTGGCATGGGGGCAGTGGATTCAAGCAGCAATGCCGTCCACCTTAAGGGCAGTAGGTGTAGCTAAATAGCACCATGTAAGGTCCCTTCCACAGTGGTTCCAGGGATCTCAAATTGTGCATTCGAACAAACACCCTGACCCTGGTTTAAACAAATGGGAGGTAGGAATAGAAGCAGAATCATATAATGCTCTAAGTTGGGGCCACATACTCTTATGCACCAGCTGTAAATAGTCAAACTTACACAGAATTTCAGTATCATCAAAATCAGCAAGCAGTTCAGTCTGAAGGCTAGGGATAATGGGTGGAGTGTGTCCATACATTATTTCAAAAGGAGTAAAGCCAAGCCAATAGGGTGAATTTATTATTCTAAACAAGGCAAAAGAAAGGAGCAATACCCAGTCTGTGCCAGTCTCCAAGGCCAATTTAGTTAAGGTCTCTTTTAGAGTCTGATTCATTCTTTCTACCTGCCCTGATCTTTTCCCAGTGTCTCGGCTATTCCCTGACTTACTTTTGAAAAGAAGGCGGGTCCATTGTCCCACCCGATGGTGGATGGGAAGCCATACCAGGGTACGATTTCTCCCAGCCCAGGATCTTCTTAGCCACGAAGTTCATGGTCTCATGCTTTGTTGGGTAGGCTTCAACCCATCCTGAAAAGGTGTCTACAAAAACTAGCAAATATTTATATCCAAATTTTCCAGTTTTAATTTCTGTGAAGTCTACTTCCCAATACACACCTGGCCTATCTCCACAGAGGTGAGCTCCTTTTGTAACCTGTTGATTGGGGGTATTGCTAAGCTGAAAGGCTTTACAATTTTTAACAATTTCCTCAGTGAGTTGATTTCCTTGCCTAATTTTACTTCTGAGTGTCAGAGCAAGTCCTGCAATCTTCGGGTTCCCATGTGAGAGACCCGATGGATTCTCTTAAGAATCCCTTTGCCCAATCTTTGTGGCAAGATAAGTTTCCCCTCACCATTTTTCCACCAGTCTTTTTTTTCCTTCTCTGTCCAGGGGTTTAGAGGCCATGGGAGTTTTCTTTATCTACTCCAAGTCTTCTTGGGAGTACTGAGGCTCAGGAGTCAAAGTTCATGGCCCTGGGTCTACTAAAGTCAGTACTTCCACTCTGGATGGAGGGCTGCCTCCTTAGCTGCCTGATCGGCCAAGTTATTTCCTTTGGTTATAGAATCAGTTCCCTTTTGATGGCCAGGACAGTGCATAATGGCAATATTTGCTGGTTCCCATATGGCCCGGATGAGGTTTAAAATTTCTTGTTTGTTTTTAACATTGTTTCCCTCAGCTGTCAGCAGCCCCCTGTCTTGGTAAATGGCTCCATGGGCATACACAGTGGCAAAAGCATATCGACTGTCCTTGTAAATGTGTAGTCTCTTCCCTTTTCCCATTTGTAGGGCTTTTGTTAGTGCCACTAGTTCTGCTCTTTGTGCAGATGTTCTCTGGAGGAGAGCTTCTGCCCACACTACCTCAGTGTCCGTGGTGACTGCTGCGCCTGCATACCTTTTTCCATCTCGAATGAAACTGCTGCCATCTGTGAACCAGGTATGCTCAGCATGCGATAGTGTTGAGTCCAACAAATCTGGCCTCTTTTCCTTTGCCCAGTCTCTCTTTTCACGCTCAATTTCATGTTCTCTCTCTTTCCTTTTCTGTCTTTGCTCCAGTCTCTCTCTTATTGTAAACCTTTTCTGCCATGGCTACTAGATCCCTAATAGACTTTTCACCAAATCTGTCTAGAGCTTGCAACTTTCACTTTATGTTTGGTGCAGCTTGATTTGTATAGGCAAACATAATCATCTGAGCGACTCCTCCTTCTCAAGATCATATGGTGTATATTGACTAAAAGCTTCCATAAGCCTCTCAATATATTCTGCCGGACTTTCACTTCCTCCCTGTCTTACATCATAAACCTTGGCCATAGTAATAGGTTTGCGAGCCGCTGCCTTGAGACCTGCCAACAGAGCCTGGTGGTAGATGAGGAGTCACTCCTTACCTTCATCCATATTGTAGTCCCATGTTGGTTGGATCTCAGGAAAATAGGCAGCGATCAGGGCAGGATCCACGGTGGGCGCTCCTGTCGGGACAGGGATATGTTTCCGGGCTGCCTCTCGGATACCATCTCTCTCTTCGGTGGTAAAAAGGACCTGTAAAAGCTGACTGCAAGCATCCCAAGTGGGCTGATGAGTAAAGAGAATAATTTCAAGGAAATGAATTAAATCCTGGGGTTTCTAAGAAAAGGGGGCATTTTGGGTGAGCCAATTGTATAGATCACTAGTAGAAAATGGCCAATATTGGAGTTGCTGTTGACCCTCCGCATCCAAAGGACTTACACCTTTTAAGGCAAAAACAGCTGCATTAAAAGGGGGGTTGATACCATGGCATCTTCGAGTAACTAGCCCCTCAGAAATTTTAAAGGCAGGTGCCGAGGGTTCTATAGTTCCCTCCTCCTCTTGATCATTCTCAGATTCTGCAAAAGGAACCTGGGAGTATGGGAGAGGAAACATTTCTTCCATGTTATCTCCCTGAAACACTGGGAGGTACAATTTCGTTTCCTCTATCTTAGTTTCTTTCTGTAAGTGTAGGAGGCCAGATGGAGTGATGCCCATGTTTTCCAGTCCCATCAGCCTCACAGAAAAAAAACAAACAATAAACAGTACAAATAAAACACACACAGGCCTGACAGTTATGAAAAAAAGCTTCACACGGCGGGGTTCCAATGACCCTCCCCACCCACATGGCGGGGATCCTCCCGCCCCACACGGTGGGGTTCCAAAGACCCCAGCTCCACACAGCAGGGTTACCCCGGCCCCAAAAGAGCATCTGGGACATCTCCCAGTTCCTCCAGGTTTGTAGAGCAAGTCCGTCCCCTTCGACAACCCTTTAGGAATCGGAGCGGCCATCCTCACAAGAGAAAATGAAAGCAAAACAGACAAATGACAGGACAAGACAAATTAACAAAGAAAGCACAGTTTTACCTTTGGAGTCTGAAGTCTCTGGGGTCTTTGCGGGGATCCTGGATGAGCCCCCACTAATGTTATGCCAGGTTCGCAGGACACCCACCAAGAAGACCACCAAGAGTCAGACTCTACAGCTGTTTCATTTAAATGATGGGCTGCATCTCAGGCCTCACCCTACGCTCTAACACAGAGAAGCCCAGGAGGAGAGCCCCAAGCCTAGGATTTGCAGGTCTTATAAGGGCACACAACCAGGTGGTTTAGTACTACGTGTTGCTCTACTCTAAAACAAGCAACAAATGGTCACTGCCTCACATATTCTAACCTTTCAGGTATCACATTGAATTTGTAGATAGCCTTGGGATGTATTGCCATTTTTAAGATGATGATCTTTCTAAACCAGGAGCATAGGGGTTTTTGCCACTTTCTAAGTTCTGTTTTGATTTCCTATTTTAAGTTTTTAAAGTTTTCATCATAGAGGTCCTGCAATTCTTTGGTTAATTCCTAGGTATTTTATTTTTTGTGGGGCTATTACAAATGGGGTTGCTTTCCGAATTTCAGCCACACTTTTCTCATTGTTGGCATACAGAAAAGCCATTGACTTGGGGGGGTTAATTTTATACCCTGCTACTTTGCAAAGCTTTGAATCAGCTGGAGAAATTTGGGACTGTCGTCTATGTGATTCTTTAAATACAAGATAATGTCATCTTCAAAGAGAGAGAGTTTTACTTCTTCTTTCCCAATTTGGATCCCCTTTAAGTTTGCATCTTGTCTTATTGTTGTACCTAAGCATTCTAAAACCAGATTGAAGAGCAGTGGAGAGAGTGGCCATCCTTGTCTGATTCCTGAGTAAAGAGGAAATGGCTGTAGTTTTTCACAATTAAGTAAAATCCTGGCTGTAGATTTGTCAGCCTTTATTTTATTGAGGAATGTTCCATGGATTCCTAATTTTTCCAAAACCTTCTTCATAAAGGGATGTTGGATCTTGTCAAATGCTTGTTCTGCATCTATTGAGATAACCATGTAGTTCTTATCCTTGCTCCTGTTGATGTGATGAATAATATTAACTGATTTTCATCTATTGAAACAGCTTTGCATCCCTGAAATGAATACGGTTTGATCGTGGTGTATGATTTTTTGGATGAATTGTTGAAGTCTATTGGCCAGAATTTTGCTGAGAAGTTTTACATCAATGTTCACCAAAGAAATAGGTCTATAGTACTCTTTCTTTGATGAGTCCCTGCCTGGTTTGGGGATGAGGGTCATGATGGCTTCATAGAATAAGTTCAGTAGTGAAATTTCTCTTTCACTTTCATTGAACAGTTGGAGGAGTATTGGTGTGAGCTCTGCTTTGAAGGCCTTGTAGAATTCCGTTGTAAAGGCAACTGGTCCTAGGTTTTTCTTAGATGGGAGGTGTCTTATTGCTATTTCTATTTCAATGCTTGATATGGTTCTGTTAAGATGATTAAACTTATGTTGTTTTAGTCCCGGCATGCAAATATTTGCTAGGAAAAGGTCCATTTCTGTCAAGTTCTCAAACTTATTAGCATAAAGTTTTGAGAAGAATTCCCTTATGATGTTCTGAATCTTGGATGTTTCTGTGGTGATGTTTTCATTCCCATCTCTGAGTTTATTTGTTTGGGTGTGTTCTCTTCTTTTTCTGGTAAGTTTTGCTAAGGATCTGTCATTTTTAAAAATTTTTTCGAAGAACCAACTCTGTTTTGTTGATACCTTCTAAGTTTTTTTTGGATTCTAATTCATTTAATTCTGATTTAATTTTAATTATTTTTTCCATCTACTGGATTGGGGTTTATCTTGCTGCTCTTTATAAAGGAGGCTCAGATGTCTCATTAAATTGTTGGTTTCAGATCTCTCCAATTTGTTGATGTAGGTGCTCAGAGCTATATACTTGCCCATGAGTACTGCTTTTGCTGTGTCCCAGAGGAGCTGGTAATTTTTTTTGTTCATTTTTGTTGAATATCATGAACATTTGAATTTCCTTTCTAATCTCTTCCATGACCCACTGGTGATTCAAGAGTGTGTTGTTCAGCCTCCATGTGTTACAGGATTTTCTTTGATGGCTTTTGGTGTTGAGTATTAATTTGCTTCCCTTTCTGTCTGAGAGAATGCAAAGTAAAACTTCAATGTTTCTGAATTTGGACAAGTTTGCTTTGTGGCCTAAAATGTGGTCTATTTTGGAAAATGTTCCGTGTGTTGCTGAGAAAAAACGTGTATTCTGATGCTGCTGGGTGAAATATTCGGTAGATGTCTGTTAAATATAGTTGATCTATGCAGTTGTTTAGATCTGTGGTTTTTCTGTGGAGTTTTGGTCGAGTTGATCTGTCTAGTGGGGAAAGTAGTGTGTTAAAGTACCCAACAATTATTGCCTTTGGATCTATGTGAGATTTGAGGGAAAGTAGTGTTTCTTGGATAAATTTGGGTTCTCTATTGTTTGGTGAATAGATATTTGGAATTGTAATATCCTGCTGAAGGAGAGATCCCTTAATCAGTATGTAGTGACCTTCTTTATCTCTTCTCACAAATTTTAATTTGAAGTCTATTTTATCTGATATTAGGATTGCAACTCCCGCCTGTTTATGGGGGCCGTTTGCTTGGTAGATTTTGTTCCAGCATTTCAAACTGAAAACATGTTTGTGTTTATGGGAAAGATGTGACTCCTGAAGGCACCTGATTGAAGGATCATGCTTTTTAGTCCAACTAGACAGTCTATGTCGCATAATTGGAGAGTTAAGATTGTTAATGTTGAGAGACAAGTATTTGGGAGTTCCTGCCATGTTATCCATCTTCTTAGGGGCTGGAAAAACTGGGTTCTTCCTATGGTTCTTGGATTCTCAGTTTGGGTGAGGTTTCTTGGCCTTTATTGTGGTCTTGTTGGTTTTCTATGTGTAGGACATCTTTAAGGATCTTTTGCAGGTCTGGTTTGGTGGAGATATATTGTTTCAATTTTTCTTTGATATGGAAGGTTTTTATTTGACCTTCGATTATGAAGGAGAGTGTAGCTGGGTGCAGAATTTCAAGCCCTTCTTGCTTTGATTGTGCCCACTGAGAAATATGAGGTGAATCAAATTGGTTTCCCTTTATAGGCGATTGTTCTTTTCTCCTTGACAGCTTTAAGGATCTTTTCCTTGGTCTGAATTGATCCTGTGTGGATTATAATGTGATGGTGGGATGTCCTATTCTGGTCTATTTGGAGTTTTAAAAGCTTCTTGTATCTGAAGAGGCCTATCTTTTTGCATGTTTAGGAAGTTCTCTCCTACGATCCTGTTAAACAAATTTCCTAGACCATTAACTTCTGTCTCTAGGTGCTCCTCTACACCCATTATCCTCGTTTTAGGCCATCTGATGGTATCTTCCAAGTGTTGAATAGATCTATCATATTTCTTGTATTTGTCTTAGATGCTTGTATGTCCTTTCTCTGTAATATCTAGGTGGCCTTCAATTCCAGAGATTCGATATTCTGCATAGTCTAACCTATTAAGACTTTCTACTTTTTTTATTTCTTTTCCTTGTAGTTGGTCGGCTTTCATGGATTCAAATTTTTTGTTGGAGCTTTGTTTTAGATCTTGTATGAACTTCTTTCCTTCCTTAATTTGGTGTTTATTGTTTATTCTCAAATCACTTATTTGATTGGTTATGGTTTACTTGTACTCCCATTATTTCTCTTGGGTTCCATTGAACATTCCCTTTCTGGTCTCCCTGACTTCTTTCAGCTCTCTGTTTATGGATTCCATGAATGCCTTAGGTGATCTTTCTGTATACTCATCCTCCGCTCTCAATTCCTCCATTACTCTTTGATTAGCTATTTCACGTTAACACAGTTCCTGTAGTTCTTGTTGCGTGTTCTCAGCCTGCTCATACCATTCCTTTATTTTTATTTGAGTGTTCTAAGCTTCTCACGCAATTCCTGTATCAATCTTTGAGTAGCTTCCTCATGCTCATGATATTCCTGTATTAACCTTTGTTTTGCTGCCTCTCTCTCCCTATGACACATACCTTTGCAGGTTTTCAGTCTTTTCATTTACAATGTCTACAAGTAGTATTTTTAGGGCTTTTTGGGAACTCTCCTTTGGATTATTCATTATCTTTTCTGTCCCCTAATTATCATGAGTGGGAGTTGAGATAACTGGACTTGTCATTTTTCTTGTGTTTTTCCAGGGAGCTCTGCCCATTTGGGATGAAAGTAAACCAGTTTTGTCCTAGCACACTATTTTAAGGCAAACATCAACCAAAGTGTGTAATTGCACAGTCAATAGTCTGCAGATACAATCTAGTTCAACATCAGACAAGTATGTATTAATGGGCTATGAACCACAGAGAAGAACTTGGCAAACAGAAATTATTAGGTTTAGGGAGAGATATGGATAAAAATAGGAATAGAGGGATGTGGCAAGACAGAGGGTGAGTTAACTGAGTCATAATCTCTAAGCAGGAAAAAGGTTGGATAGAATGCTAGCAGAGGGAGAGGAAAAAAAAGAAGAAGAGAAAGAGAAGAGACAAGAAAAAATAGAACAACAAATATTAAAAATTAAGAAGTGCAATGCTTAAGAAGTATGCAAATTTGAAAACAATATTCAGAGATGAATGTGGATAGAATAAGAGCAGGGAAGGGATAGAAAGGAGCTGTGGCAAACTTAAAAATAAAAATGCTTAAAATATTATATAGGTATAAAAAAGTAGTACTGCTATTAAGAAATTTATGTCTAGGCAGTTTTCAATTGAGCAATAAATTTCTGGACTAAGTGTGTACAAAATGGGGCTAAGATCTAATAATCGACTACGGGTACATCTGAAGATGAGGAAAACAGCAATTAAGTCTTGCAAAGAATAATGAAAGAAAAAAGTGAAAAGAATGAGAAGGAAAGCAAAAAAGGATCAAATGATCAGTAGAGCTAAACAAAAAAAAAATTTTAAAGAAAAAACAGTACACACACATATACCCCTAAAATTGAAATTACAAGTAGAAGAAAAAGAGTTAAGAGAAAACAAAAAAAATTATAGTTAAAAATTAAAATAAAAAAAAACTTTTAGAAAAATAATTTTTTAATAAAAGGTACAAAAAAGAGTTCTTTAATTTTTTTCGGAGGATGGGACAATCCAGTATCTCCCTTGTGTCCGTAACCAGTCTCTTGTTGGAGTCTCTAGTCTGCTTGAGGTGTTTGATATTCCTGTAGCTTGGATGGTTTCTTAAGTCAGTTTGATCAGGCAGAAAAATGCTCTGCTTTATCAAGGAATTTGTGATCCTCCTTCCAGGCTACTTCAATGAGAGGGAGATCTGCTTTCAGTATCATAAAAAAGGGACATGGCTGTTTCCTCCAGTTTGGATATGCTCTGAGGAGTCTAGGTTCTGGGTACAGTTGAAGCCTTTCAGCAGTGTCTTCCCTGAAGAGGTAGCTTCTAAGAAACTCACATAGCCCAGCCTGGAGCCATTCTCAGGGTTTATGTTTACTGAATTTCAATTGATTGTCAAGGCTGCTGTAGGGAGGGGCAGCCTCTGGCTCTGTTTACCCAGTGAAGAAAGCCACTGCTGGGGCTGGCGGCCCAAACTGGTTGACTTTTCCCTGGGGGGATCTGAGCCTGGACGGTCAGGTTAGGTTCCTGTGACCTGCTAAATGACTCTTGTTTTTGTTTTTGTTTTTTTTCCAAGTCCTGATTTGGAGTTAGCTGCTCAGCCAGGCTTTGTCAGTATCAAAGATGGAGATTTCCGGTAGAGGGAGGGAGGGGTGGCCTTCCCTCCTCTTCTCCCTGAGAAGGAATGAGGATGTCAGGCTTCTACTCACGCTGGAGTCTTGGTTCCTGGGTCGTCTCTGGTCTGTGAACTGCAGGATGAAGATGTGTGCCCCTTGTCAGTTCTTGTTGGTGTTGAGTAGAATCTGCTCGCCCGCCACATCTGGCACCTTCGTCCTGGACTATCTGTGTTGTAGGTATCGTGGCTAAGGCCGCCGCCACCGCCACAGCCACGCCTACAGGCAAGTACTCAGATTTGTCTCCTTGCCTCAGTTTTCTGTCTCTGGCCTAACTCTCTATACTGTGATGGCAAACTTCTTTGATTCTCTGGCTTAAGACTGTTCACTGGAACATTAAAACTGCTTTGTATACAAAAGCTTGTTTAGCCTCCAGCTTCTCCTTTGCCATCTTCACAGAACTCATCAGAAAATAACATTTAAAGGCAAGCCCAAGCAGGAAAGTACATGGGACATTTTTTCTGTGTGTGACGGTCATGGGAGTTGAATTTGTTCTACTTTACTCAAGGCTAGTGTTCTATTACTCTCAGCTCATTAGTGGGATCGCTATCAGCTAATTGGTGGTAAAGAGTTTCATGGAATTTCCTGTGCAGGCTGAATTCAAACTGTGATCCTCAGATTTCAGCTTCCTGATTCATTCTGTGATTTGCATGAGACTCTTATCTCCAGTGAACCACCAAAAAGAAGGAAAAAAAAAAAAAACTCCTGGAGGTTGTCCTGTAGCTCCAATGGCAGAAATGAGACAATGATTTCTGGGACAGGACCCACACCTTGTGATCAAGCTCCAGAACTAGCACACACAAGAATAAAATAAATAAATGAAAACAAAAGAGGAAGAAGAAAAAGGAGAGCCAATTTCAGAGTTGAAAATGAGCAATACTGAGGTAGCTTACACTTGTTATTGTACTTACTCAAGGGTCTCACATCTGAGAATCAATGTTCAAGGCCAGCCAAGGAATGGGAGTGCATGGACTCAACTCTAATTAGTCAACTACAGTTTTTTTTAAAGCTCCAAATTGTGCTGTGGCTCAGTTATTAGAGGGCTAGTATTAAAAGTGTAGTGGGATGGGACTGGGAAGGTGATTCAAGGGGGGAGTGCTTGCCATGCATGCATGAGGCCTGGGTTCCATTCCTCATCAACACATAAGCAGGAAACGCCAGAAGCAGCACTATAGCACACGTGGTAGGGATCTAGCTTCAAGCTGAAGAGGTGAGGGAAAGTGCCCAGGCCCAGAGTTCAGGCCCCTTGACCAGCAAAAAAAAAAAAAAAGGATCTGGAACAATACCTAGGCTCTGATTTATAGCTAGAAGCCCAGCATACATATGGAAATAAAAAGTAGAAAATAAAGAAATGTGTAAGAAAATCCAATTCAATTTTCAAAATGAGTCATGAGTTTTTGGTTTTTGAGTGTAATCCTAAATACTAAGATACTTAGAGTGTTATGGTCTCTTATCACCAAGTCACCAGCAAAACAAACATGAAAACAGAAGTGAAGCTGTAATTGGAATTGTAAATCACCAGCCTTGAGTGAGAAAGCTATGAAACAGGGTCCTGGCCCAGAGATCCAGCCTCAGGTTCACAAAAATGTTAATAAGAAGAGAACCTGGGGCTGGTGACTTATGCCTGTAATTCTAGAACTTCAGGAAGCAGAAATATGGGTATCCAGTGTAAAGGCCAACTCAAGCAGGAAAGTCCAGAAGACAGTTGTTTGTTGGCCATCCTGGTGCTAGAACTGTAATACTCCCACAATTTTGGCAGTAATTGGAGGTAAGGATCTTAGATTTCCTGCTCAGCCTGGCTTTGAACCATGATGGTCAGATTTTAGCCTCCTGAAACAGGCCATGCCTTGCATGAGTTCTGGCTCCAGCACCAGCACACTCACAAAAAATGAAATGAATACATGCAAAGAAGGCTTGAAGATAAGAAGAACCGATACCTACGGGCTGCAATGAGCCTATCAGCCCCGCACTGGTGGCTCATAACTGTAATTCTGGTTACTTAGGAAAGTAAAATCTGGATAATATTTAAAGGCCAGACCAAGTAGGAAAGTCCCTAAGACTTGTGTGTGTGTAAGTATGTCTGTGTGTGAGTCCTGTTGCTTGAACTTGTACTGTTTTGCTCAAAGCTCTACTAATCTCAGCTTTTTAGTGGTTATAATTGTAGATATCATGTACTTTCCTGCCCAGGCTGGCACCAACTTTGATTCTCAGATTTCAGCTTCATAAATCTGGTCTGGCTCTACATTATATTCATTTCTAATTAAACACCAAAACACAAAAAATTCCTGGAGTTTAGCTGTTGTTCAACTGGGAAAAAATTTCTGGAACAGCACCTAGACCCTTAGTTCAAGCTGGAGAACAAACAGAAGAAATAAAAAGAGGATTGAAGTACAAAGAAGAGTCAGTGACAGAGTTTGAAATGAATCAAACATTGGTTCCTCACACATGTTGTACAATGTACTCAGGAGAATTAAATCTAAGATTCACCGTTTATGACTTGCACAGGCAGGAGAGTCCATGAGACTTAATTGTCTAATTTGCCAGCAAAAATAAGCTACAATTTGTACTTTGGCTCATTCGGTTGAGTGCTAGTCTCAAATAGAAAGTTTGGGCAGCACCCAAGTTCTAAGTTGAAGTCCTAGACATGCATTTCAAAAGAAACAAACCAAGAAAACCCCACTAATTTAAAAATGATGGGAAAAAGAGAAAACTAAGATTTAAAAATGAGCCATGGTTTTTGGTTCCCATGTGTATTCCTATCCATTCTAGGTTCAAAGGTAGACTGGGCAGGAAAGTACATGAAAATGTTCACCCCAACTACCCAACCAAAAGCTGGATGTGCAGATATGATTGTATATGCAAACTACTGTGTTCGGTGCAAAAGCTAATTTAAAAAAGTGCTGACCCAGAGTTCAATTCTTAGTGCTAAAAAATTGTAGGAGAAGAGAAGAAAGGCCAATTGTAAATTTAAATATAAGCCTGGTGCTTATTTATCATGGCTGTAGTTGATCCATGGGTGCAGAAATCTTGAGATCAAGTTTCAAGCCAACCCAAAAAGCAAAGTCCAGGGGACTTTGTGTGTGTATGTGTGAAAGTTTTTTGTGTGTGTGTGTGTGTTTCTGTTTGTGTGTGTGTGTGTGTGTGTGTGTGTGTGTTTCTGTGTGTGTGTGTGTTTCTGTAGTATCTTTTGCTTAGTGCCCTCGCATTCCCAGTTTTGGGTGTTGACTTGAAGATAAGAGTGTCATGGACTTTCCTGCCCAGGCTGGTTTGAAACATGCTCCTCAGATTTCAGCCACCTGATTGAGCTGGAAGTTGAGCTATGGCTCAAATTGCAGAACTGGGAAAATATTTTCTGGGACTGCACCCAGACCCTGAGTTCAAGCCCCAGGACATGCATAGAAGAAATGAGTAGAACTAACCAAGGAAGAGCAACTGACAAAGGCTTAAATGAATCAAGCATCGGTGGCTTATACATGTTTTACTAGCTATTCAAGAGCCTGAAATCTGAGGATGATGGTTCATGGCCAGCCCAGGCAGGAGAGTCCATGTCTCTTGTCTGTAATTAAATAACACCCACCCAAAAAGTGCCAAAAAGTTATATTGTTTCTCATGTAATAGAGGATATGCTTGAATAAAAACTTCTAGGACAGAATATGAGCCCCAATTTTAGACCCAGGATCAGCAGCACATGCAAATAATAAAAAGTAAACAAAGAAGTTAGTGACAAGCACATATTAAAGTTTTAAAATGACACAAGGGTTGTTGGTCCTGTGTATAATCCTAACTACACAAGAGTTTGACATCTGAGGATTGTGGTAACAAGTCAGCCTGGGTAGGAACGTGCTTGAGATGCTTATCCCAGATATCTAGCACAAAGCCCTGAGCCAGAGCTGATGTGGTAAAGGAATAGCCTTCAGTTAAAATCTAAGAAACAGTCCCCAGAGGCAGAGGTCAAGCTGCAGGGCAACTAAATATTACAAACAACAAACAATCAATGCAAAGGAGAGTGGAAGAAGAGAGACAGAAATCTGAGGATCCACAATTCAAAGTTAATGCATGCAAGAAAATCCATGAGACGTTCTGTGTATGTGTGCATCTGTGTGCCATCTTGCAGCTTGTGTGTGAGCCTCCTTGAACTTGTGCTAGTTTGCTAAAGGACAGAGCTCTACCACTCCAAGATTTTCAGTGGTTAATTGGAGGTCACGGTCTCATGAGCTTTCCTTCTCAGCCTGGCTTGATTCATGCTAGGCTTTCCTCAGAGTCTTATCTCCAATTAATTGTCAAAAAGAAAAAAAAGCCTGGGAATTAAGTTATGGCTCAAGTGGCAGAATTGGGCAATCAGTTTCTGGGACAGTAACCAGGCCATGAGGTCAAGCCTCAGGACAATCACAGAAGAATTAAAGAAAAAGAGGCTAGAACTGCAGAAGATCCAATGACAGAGGTTTAAATAAATCAAGCATTGGTAGCTCACCAATATTCTATCAGCTACTCAGGAGGATGAAATCTGAGGATCACCATTGAAGGCCAGCTGAGGTAGGAGAATCCATGAGACCCTTATGTCTCATTTGTCACCAAAAATATGACACTAGCTGTGCTCTGGTTCATGTGGTACATTCCTAGTCTTAAACAGAAAGCTCTGGTACAGCACACAGGCCCTGGTGCTGAGGTCCCAGCACAAAAACATACAAAAACAAAGAAAAAAGAGCACAAATTATGAAAGATGAGAGAGAGAAAATTATTATTTCAAAATGAGCCATGGGTTGTTGGTTTATTTGTGTATACTGAGGAAGTTGAAATATGAGGATCACAACTCAAAGCCAGACTGGTTAGGAAAGTGATTGAAATTCTTATCTTCAACTACCTAGCAAAAGCTGGAAATGAAGGTGTGATAGTAGTTGTAAAGTATTGAAATTTGGTGAAATTCTGGAAGTAGTTTCCTGGTCCAGAATTCAGGCCAAAGTCGACCAAAAACAAAACTGACAGAAGAGAAGAAATGACCATTTAAGATTAAAAAAATAAGCCTGGCACTGGTGGTTCATGTTTATAATTTTAGCTCTCAGGAGGCTGAAGTTTGAAGATAGTATTTAAAGGCCAGTCCAAACAGGAAAGGCCATGGGTTTTATGCCAACCTAGGGCTTGAATTTGTGTAGGAGCTCTACCACTCTCAGAATCTTGGTAGTTGATGAAAAGAATCTCAGGAACTTTCCTGCTCGGGTTGACTTCATACTATGATAATCAGTTTTCAGCCTCCTGAGTCTTGCTGGGCTTTACATGAGACTGTTACCTCCAAAAGGAAGAAAAATAAAACCTGGAGATTGAGCTGTGGCTTCAATGGCAGAAATAAGAAAATAATTTCTGATAAAGCACCCAGACCTTGTTATTAACTTCAGGACTAACATACATACAAAGAATAAAATAAATAAATGTGGAGGAGGGTGGGAGAAGAAAGAGCCAATTTCAGAGTTTAAAATGAGCTAGGCATAGGTGGCACACACCTGTGATAATAGCTACTCAGGAGGCTCAAATCTGAGGATCACAGTTGAAAGCCAGCCCAGATAGGAGAATTCATATACTCAACTCTAAGTAGCTACTTAAAACCAAATAACATAAAAAAATAGCCACAGTTGTGCAGTGGCTCATGTTTTCACTGCTAGTCTTGAGTAAACACCTCGGGGATAGCACCTGGTCTAATTTGTACACCCAGGACCAGCATATTCAAGGAAATAAAAATACAAATAAAAAGGTGTAAGAATAGCAGGAAATATGGATTAGTGCTAGAATGCTTGCCCAGCATGTTTGAATTCCTGGGTCTGTTTCCTCAGTACCTCATAAATAGAAAAGCCTGAAAGTGGCACTATGGCTCAATAAATAGAGTCCTCACCTTCAGTAAAAGAAGCTTAGGAACAGTGCCCAAGCCCTGATTTCAAGCCTCAAGGCTAGGGAAACAAAGAAAAAAGGTGTGAGAAAATCCAATTAAAGTTTAAAAATTATCCATGAATTTTTGCTTGATGTGTATAGTCCTAGTGATTCAGAAGGCTGAAATCTAAAGGTTGTTGTTCGTAGCCAACCTGGGCAGGGAAGTGCCTAAGTATCCAACTAATCAGCAAAAAAATCCAGACATGAGGTTGTGCTTGTAGTTGGAAAGCAACAGCCTTGAGGAAAAACCTATGAAATAGTGCCCTGTCTCAGAGATCCAGCCTCAGGATTACAATAAGAGAATTAAGTGATTGGAATTAGAGAACCTTGGACTGTTGGCTCGTGTAATTCTAGAAATGCAGGAGGCTGAAATATAAGATCCAGTGTAAAGGCAAACACAGTCAAGAAATTCCAGGAGACTGTTTTGTGTGCGGTGGCAACACTGGAGGTAGGTTTTGTTGATTGAATGGAAATGAGTTTCATGGACTTCCTTGCTCAGGCTGCTTTCAAACTATGATGGACAGATTTGAGCGTCGTGTATCAGGCCAGGCCTATCATGAGTTCAAGCTCCAGGACCAACAAACACAAAAATAATTAAATAAATGAAAAGAAGGCTAGAAGAAGAGAAAAAAGAGGCAGTACCAGAGGTTTCAATGAACCAATCGTTGGTGGCTCATATCTGTGATTCTAGCTACTCAGGCTGAAATTTGAGGATATTGTTTAAAGCTCAGCTCAGTTCTATGAGTACATAAGATCTCTCTCTCTCTCTCTCTGTAACTATCTCTCTTTTTCTCCCTCTGTCTCTCTCTCTCTCTCTGTGCCAATCCTGGTGTTTGAACTTTAACTATTTTCTTTAATGGCATACTTACTTTCAGATTTTTAGCGGTTAATTGGAGAAAAGGGTGTTAAGGACTTTCCTCAATTTTCAGCTTCCCGAATCTGGCTTAGCTCTACATGAGTCTCTTGTCTCCAATTAACTTCCCCCCAAAAGCCAAATGTTATGGTTAGTCCCATATATGCACCGAGACAGCATCTGAGCTGCAATTTCTACTCATAGGACAAGCAACAATGAAGACAATAAGAAAAGAAGGTGGAAGCAAGCACATATGAAAGTTTTAAAATGACACAAATGTTGCTGGCCCTGTGTATAATACTTACTATACAAGAGGCTGACTTCTAAGGATTGCAGTGTCAAATCAGTCTGGGCAGAAATATGCTTGAGACTCATCTTCAGCCACACAGCACAAAACCTTGAGCTATGGCTGAGGTTGTAAAAGCACCAGCCTTGAGTGTAAACGGTAAGATACAGGTCCCAGAGTAAGAGGTCAAGCCACAGGACCAATAAAATTTCAAAGAAGAGAAGATGAATAGAAGATGAAATCTGAGGATAATGGTTCAAAACTAGCCCATGCAACAAAGTCCACGAGCCTTTCTCTGTGTGTGCATCTGTGTGCTGTCCTATGCCTTGAGCTTGTGCTGTTTTGTTCAAGGATAGAGCTCCACCACTCCCAGCTTTTCATTGATTAATTGGAGCTAAGAGTCTCATGGACTTTCCTGCCCTAGATGGCTTTGAACCATGATCCTCAGATTTCAAAAAACTGATTCATGCTGGGGTTTGCATAAGACTCATCTCCAATTAGCTACCAAGAATTAAAAAAAAAGCCTGGAGTTCAACTGTGACTCAAGTGGCAAACTGGGCAATCAATTTCTAGGACAGCACTCAGGGCCTTATTTCAAGCACCAAGACAAAACATGTATAGCCACAAGTTATATTTTGGCTCATGTGTTAAGCCATTAGTCTTGCAGAAAAAGCTCTGGTATTGTATCCAGCCTGATTTGTAGCCCCAGGACTAGCACATAAACAAAAATAACAAACAAGAAAAATTTTAAAAAGAAAAATTGGAAAAAATAACACATTAACGTTTTTAAATGAACAATAGGTGTGTGGTTCATGTGTATAATCGGAGCACTTCAGGAAGCTGAAATCTGAGGATCATGGTTTGAAGCCAGACTACCCAGAAAAGTATATTAAAATCTTATGTTCAATAAGCCAGCAAAAAGCTAGAAGTGGAGCTATGGTTGAGTTGTAAAACAATCCTTGAGCCAAAAAGCTAGTAAACATAGGGCGCTGAGACTCTAGCCTGTAATCCTAGATATTCAGAGTTTGAGATATGAAAATCATGGTTCAAAACCAACCTGGGAAGGAAAGTTAATGAGAACTTATCTCCAGTTAAACACCAGAAAACCTGAAGTTTTGCTGAGGCTGAAATGGTAGAGCATTCACCTTAAGCTGAAGAGCTCAAAGACAGCACTCAGACTGAGGGTTCAACTCCACCCTCCTTGAAAATAGGTATGAAACAGCAAAGAAGCCCAGAGATCAGGTCTACTGACCACAATTAAAAAGCATTGAGGTTGAAGGCAAGAAAGAGCTGAGTAAAAATATTAAAATGTCAGAATCTGGTTGCTCATGCCTGTAGATTCTAGCTACGCAGGCCGCAGTTCAAAGCCAGCACTAGCAAGAAAGTCCATGAGACTTGTGTATGTAATTACCAGTACTAGGGGTTGAACTTGCCCTCTTTTACTCAAGTCTAGAGTACGACAATCCCCAGCTTTTTGGTGATTAATTGGACATAAGAATCTCAGACTTCATCTGGGAAGTTGGCTCAGTGGTACAGAGCTAGCCTTGCATGCATGAGGACCTGGGTTTGACTCATCAGAACCACATAAGCAGGAAAAGCCGAAAATGTTGCTGCCGCTCAATTGATAGAGCACTAACCTTAAGCTGGAATGCTGATGGATAGTGCCAAAGCCTAGTTTTCAGGCTCACAACCAATGGCAAAATAATAATAATAAAAAGAACCTCAGACTTTGCTGTTCATACTGGCTTCAAACCAAGATCCTCAGATTTCAGCCTCTTTAGTTGTGCTGGGTTCGCATGAGACTCTTCAAAAAGAAAGCAGCTGGAAGTTGAGCTGTGGCTCAATTGTCAGAACTGAGCAAAATCTCTGAGACAGTGGCCAGTATCTAGATAGAGAAAAAAAACATAAAAAATTTCAAAAATTAATAATAAATTGTAATACAGAAAAAATCATGTTTAATATGATACAAAGGAAACCTATTTTTTTAAGGGCAGCAAAGAGGAACATACTACAAAGTTTCAAAATGACATACAGAGCGTAAGGGGAAAAGGGAAAATTTAAAATTCATGTAAATATTAATTCCAAACTGTCATGACCAAAATCTAATATGATCAGAAACTTATCTCTCACTTGTAATTGCTTACAAAAAATTGTACCTCCAGTTTCAGCACTAGCATGGGGATTTAGGAAGTACCTTTCTATGAAGCCTTGACTGAATAGGGATCTTCCTGCTTTAGCCTCTTGAGTTAGAAATACAGGCATTGCCCTTATTTTAATACACACATTACACTTTAAAACTCAACATCAATATTCATATAATGGATTATGTGTAAAAGCATGAGTAAACATCCATCAGAGAACCTCTGAGCAATACAATCATAACAGTAGAGGAGCACCTACCACTTAAGGTAGATAATAGAAGGATGATTTGGCATTTTTTGTATGTGCAGGGGGTTGAACACAGGGTCTCCTGCTAGGTAGGTACAAAATTCAGTGATTAATTATTTCCACACTACTTTGTAACCATTACCTTTTTCTTGTGAACTTTCTTTTCAATACTGATGGAATCCACACAATAACCTGCACCAGAAAATTATTTTTTGTTTTGTTTTTGGTCGGTCATGGAGTTTGACCTCTGGGTTGGGCACTGTCTCTGTGCTCTTCAGCTCAAGGTGAGTTCTCTACTGCTTGAGCTACAGCACCACTTCCGGTTTTCTAGTGTTTTATTGGAGATAATAGTCTCACAGAATTTCCTGCCCGGGCTGGCTTTCAACTGTGATCCTCAGATCTGAGCCTCCTGAGTAGCTAGGATTACATGTGTGAGTCACCAGCGCCTAACCCAAGGCCCCAGAAAATTTTAATCATTCATTTTTTCCTTATGGAATGATTGAGTCAATATATTTCACATAAATAGACTATTTTGTGTCCATCCATGACAGACATATATTAATTGCAGCCTTTTGTGGATGTCATAATTTATGCACACCTCATATTTTATAAACCTATTCATCTGGGCCCACATTCAGCAGCTTGTTCTGAGAAGAATAGTAGCTATTTTGCTAGCCACCTCTATCCTCTGCCATCTCCTACTCAAATTAGTCTTTGGTATCACTTTGAGTCTGCTCAGAGGGTAGAGCCAGCCTGGGCTGGCTTTGAACCATGATCCTCAGATCTCAGTCTCCTGAATAGCTAGGATTACAGGCATGAGACACCTGCACCAGGCCATCATTACTTCCAAGAACATTTCAGGAGGATGGAATAGGATAGCACCACATACATTCATTAGCAACTGCCCTATGGTGAGCCAGATGCTCAGACCAAATCCACTGACCTTGATATTGTCTGGTACTCGTGTATGATTTGTTTTGGTGTAAGTAGTGAACAGCTCTTACAACATGTGTGACAAGACTCCTGGCTTCATCCTCATATAGGCGGCAGAATTTTCAGATCCACCCCAGGAGGTACCCCTAGTGGCCAGTTCCATGATGAGATACACATACTCTTCCTTCTCCATTACCTGGTACAACCTGATGATGTGTTTGTGCCATACATTTTTCAAAATGTCCACCTCATTCTTTATCCAATGATGAGGACTCTCACTTCAAGAGTATTTTAAATGCCACGTCCTTGTCTGTGAGGTGGGAATGGGCCAGCTTCACTTTTCCATAGGTACCTGTGTCAAAGAGCTCTTTCTTCTGGTATTGTTTGATTATTTCCTCCTTCAAGGAGCTCAAGGATGATTCTTTCTGTACTTCCATCCTTCTGCTACAATGGCAGGTAGCAAGTCTACCTAAATAAATTAAATAAAGTAAAGGAAAACCCAGAAAGAGTAAAAAGAAATACCAAAATCCAAATAACAGCCCGTCCCCACAACCCAAAAAATCATTTAGCTTTGATTCAGTCCAGGGGGTCATCAAGCAAGAGCTCCAAGCTCTGTTAACTGACATAGGTTGGAGCACAGTGGCTTACTGTATATCCTGCATGACCTCACACAATGGAGCAATCACAACTAGGCGTCATAGAAGAAATGGACCAATCAGAATCTGGGCCAGTGAGGTCAGTGAAAAAGTGGACCAATTACAGCCTGCCAGCATTGAAACACTAGCTCTTAGGCCTCAAAGACTGTTGCTAAGGAATCCATGTGGCTTCATATTGCTCTGGTCATTCTCGTGGCATTTCTAAAACCAGTAGTACAGTGGTCAAAATCCTCTGATTTTCTAGAAGACTCATGAATCTTATAAATTGCTTTTCTGGAGACACTAGCTAATAGCCTCCATTCTTGATGCCCACCTTATTCTATGACTTGTTCCAGCAAAAGCACTGCACAAAGGCCTCCGTCCTTCTCAAGGACAACTCTGTCCTACAACTTCCTCCTGAGGGGACATGTTCCAGGGTGGCTTTGAGCCACCACCCTCACAATTCACCTTCCTGAGTAGTTAGGATTATAGGCCTGAGCCATGGGTAGGTACTTAGCACATCTCTTACATTTGGAGGAAGTATATTTGTTAGAAAGGTGGGTTTTACATATGTCCTTTTAACACTTTAAATTTTTTGTCCTTACTGTCTAATAGTGAATCTAGTTTCTGATGAGAAATTTGTCTTAATATAATTGAAGATTACTTGTGTGTGATGAGTTGTGTCTTTGTACTTTGGGATGTTTTCTGTTTTTGTTTAATTAGAATGTATCAATTTGGACCTGTGTAATTATGTTAATTGACTTTTTTGATCTGATAGATTGCTGCATAGGAGGGTTCATGCTTTCAATCAAAATTGGGAAGGTATTGGTTTTTATTCCTTCAAATCTCTGTATACATATATGCATTATACATTATATATTCACATTGTGTATGTGAATATATATGCCTACATGTTTATATTATATATATTTATATACATATATAGTTTCACATAGCTCCCACTTTTGTGATTGTTTATGGTAGGAAGTTTAGATTGATCCTAGCTACTTCATCAGAGTTAGAGTTTGAAGTTCTCCTCTTTATTTCTTGATAAAAATATGCATTACTCGGCAAGGATATTGAAATAAGTATAAAGCACACATTGCTTCTCTCTCTCTCTCTCTGTCTCTCTCTGTCTCTCTTTCTCTCTCTCATTTCCTGCCTTAGTCAGGTCTCTAATCACAGGGACATTGCTTGTCGGGTTCTTCTAGTGTGCTGTGTTCTTCTGCAGTGTCATATTCTGCTTCAAAGGCCGCCAGGCCTGCTCCTGTAAGAGAAGCTTCTCAAAGGCAGCCTGCATGGGTGCACCTTCCTGCCTCTGTCTTGATGTCAGAGCCCCACAGCTACTTGGGGTGGCCTTAGCAGATGCCCCTGTGCCAGGACTGCTGACTGGTGACTGTGCTAGCACAAGCACAGCCTCTTTTTCTTACACATCAGAGGTCTGCGTTGGAACCGGGGGTATTCCCTGGTTGGTGGCTATGCTTGGAGCAAGGCTGGGGGCTGCAGAAGCCTCACTGTGGCCTGACTTCAGGGGCACAACAAATGCCAAAGGTTTCTCTGGGCTCTTTTCTGAATACATGGGCAGATTCAAGAGCAGAATCTGAGCTCAGGGGGGGCCCTAAACACAGGGTGGGCAATGGAGCTGGGTGGGGCAGGGCTGTCCAGGTTGGCAGGGGGCAGATGATGAGCTTATATTAGTAGTCTGCTGGCTCCAAAAAAAAAAAACTAGACTTGCTTGCTATCCAGAAATATCCCTCTAAATCTGGTTGCACCACAGAGTTCCATGCTGGTGGGAGGAAACTGCTGAAGACTGCAGTAGATGGATCAGGAGTACTTGGTGCTCTTTTTGGGCAATTCATTGCTGGCCTGGCAAGGGGAATCTGAAGTTTCCATAATATTGCAGCTCCAAGCAGACACTAGGCTTGGCCAGCTGCACACTGGGCAGGCTGGTAGGTGAATCTTTGCTGCATGGCTTTGCAGAGTCCCCTGGCCCACCTGCCAGCAAAAGAACCTGCCTAGCATCTCCTCAACCATAGAACTTGGAGACAGCAGCCCTCACAACATGGACATGAAGTGTCCATCTGGCTAGATTCTGCTGTGTTCAGTGCGAGTCTGGGAGGAGCGGTAGGCCTGCTGGTGGAGGGAGCAGATGCCCCTTCCAAGACATCTGGGAGAATAGGGGGCCCTGGAAATGGGCTCATGTAAGGCTAGTCTGTCCTGTCCAAAGACAACACCTCCAGCTTGTATGACTGTTTGGTTGGGTGAGGGAGTCACCCTTTGGGGGCAGTGTCATTAGGAGACAGTGTTGGTGAGATTATCCCAAAATTAAACCAACTTTTGAGCAAGCAAAAGAGTAAGTCTTGTTGAACTGATATGGCAGGTGGAGTTGAGGTCATGGCTGCTTTTGTCTTGAATGACCCCGAGGCTTTGTCACCAAAAGACATGTGACTGGATGCTATCATGGAGTGCGATGGTTTTAGGAAATTTATGAGAGAGCCCCACTTGGCTTGTAAGTCACTCAATAGGGCTAACACTGGGTGCGGAGTTTGGGCTTTAGAGCTGGGCACCACAAATTGATCTTTTTTTAATTTTAATTTTTTTTTATTGTGAAAATAGTGTACAGAGGGGTTACAATTACATGGGCAAGATAGTGAGTACATTTCTTATCAAGCATTGTAGCCTCCTCCTTTGTTTACCCTTCCCATCCCTTCCCATCCTCCCTCCCCCTCCACCAATCCTCCCCCCAAGTTGTAAAGTTTGTTTTCGACATGACAACTTGTACTTCACATTGTTGCAATAGGTCCACCTATATCCTTATATAAACGACTTGTTTTTTATCTTTTTGAACGGCTGCCGACACTATCTGGAAGCTGTTGGACACTTAGGAGGTGTGAGTACATCACGAGATAGGTGTGGGCCTCTGAGCTTCATCCATTTTTTGCAACAGGGCTGAGCCCTTCAACCCATATTGTCCTGGTGCCCTCAGGGTGTGGGCTGGTTTCTGGCAGTGAGAAAAGTTTAATGTGTCCTCTATTCTCTGAGACTCACTAGAAAGTTCTATTGTTGGCAGGGATGATTCTGTCATTGGGAGGTCTGTGTGTTCTCTGAGTAAGGGAATCTACAGTTCTCAGAACACATCTTGGCTTTCTCTCTGAATATTTAGTTTCTGTGAAAGACTGGTCTCTGAAAGGCCTAAGTGTTTAAGGTTTCAGATGCTTTATAGGTTTCCAGACATATCCAGGGCTTGTTCTTTTTTATCTGTCAATGACAGCTCTAATTTCCTCCTTTAGTCATGGTCTATTGACCCCTTTGACTCTGGCATAAATGAGGAAAGACAGGCAGGGCTGTTGTGTTGCTAAGGAAAGCAGACAGGGCTGCTTTGTTGCTGAGAAAAAGCAGGCAGGCCTGTCTTGTTACATAGTTTCATTTTATTCCCTGATGTTGATAAATAAAACCTCCAGATTAGACTTCAGGAGCTGCCCATGATCATTGCTCCATTTCTTTCCCCTGCTCTTACCATATTGCCTTTTTATTTAAATTCATTTTTACTTTTAATTTTTGTTAGGAACAAAGATGCAATTAAAAATCTATATGTAATGTTAATTTTTATTCTTGAATTACTAAAATACATGAAGAACATGTCAATTAAAGCAGCATAAAATGGCAGATGGCGTGAGCTTGATCACTGTCCCTCTACTCTATCTCTCTTGCTCTACCTTGGGGTGACCACTGCGACTAATTAGTAATGTATCCCTGCATCTAAACTAAATGTGGTCAAACAACAGGCAATTAAAAAGAGACTTGCCCACAGCTATCCAAGTCCCTCAAACTTCTATCTTAGTAGGAGACCAAATTTCCATTCACACCATGTAGATTCAAAAGTCTACACTCAGGTTCACAGACCTGAGCCAAGTCTGTGGTGGAACCAGGACTGAAGGTGGTAACTTATTGTTCACTAAGGGAGAAGTCTGAAATAGCTAGAAATCTGCCCTTTGCCTTTGCCACTAAGTCACAGTATCAGGTCTAAGGACCAAGGAGTTACACAGGCCTTTTAGTGGTTACTAAACTGGGTTTTAACTTTTGTAATTCCAAGTTTCTCTTCAGATCAAATATTGGGCCTGCACAACAGCAGCCCATGAGGAAGTGATGTCCAGACCTTGTGCAAGTGTCCCAGACTGTTTGAATTTGTTTTTACTGAATTGTCTTTTTGCCTACAATCCACACCTATGGCCAAATAGAGGCTTTGTTACAGCTAGCTGACTGAAGACACTACACTGGAACTAGTTCTGCAGACTTGTTCTGGAATATGGCTGTTTCAGTCTTAGATTTAGAACTCCAGTCTTTCTCTCCCTCTCTTTCTCCTCCCTCTCTATCTTTCAATAAACTATTCAAATAATCATTTGTTGAACAAAACCTTGGAAAATTGTCATAACATTAAACCATAGTGTCCACCTTTCAAGTCTGGCCATTTTGTTAACACAAGTTGAGAACAAGCAAGAAAAACCATAAATGCACATACAGATGCACACACCCACACCCACACCTATACTGGATAGACACATACATACAGAAACACAAAAAAAATCAAAGCACATTTAAACCTTGTTTTTTTTTAATACTTTAAATACACCAAACCATTTGATGCCATCAGGAAATCACTAGCTCCCTCCCCCCACATGCACCACACACACAGACACACACAGATACACAGACATAGACACACACAGACACAGACACACACACACACACACAGATACACAGACACACACAGACACACAGACACACACACACAGACACACACACACACACACACACACACACACACACACACACACACACTGCCAGTACTGGAGCTTGAACGCAAATGTGGGTAATATCCCTGAGATTTTGTAATGAAAGATACCATTTTACTCATTTGCACCACAGCTCTACTTGTGACTTTTTGGTTGCCAATTGGAGATAAAAAAAACACATGGACTTTCTGCACAAGTTGACTCCAAACCTTAATATGCACTTCTCAGTCTCCAGACTGATTGAACAAGTTACATCCTCACCAGCAGTGATAGAGCTCCTTTTGCCACATCCATGACAGCATTTGTTACTAATCACATTAAAATGTTTTTATTGTCCTTCCTTACTGCAGTGACGTAGAATTAGGGTGTTGTTTTTGTTTACATTTCCTTTATGTTCAGAGATATTGAACATTTCTTCTTGTGTTGATTGGCCTTAATTACTTATTCTGAGAAGTTTGTCTTTAGGTCATTACCTCATTTATTAATTGGGATGTTATTTCATGGTTTATTGGGGGCAATTTTTGTGCTATCTACATATTTTTTTTTCCTATTAGGATCTCGTTTGATGAATAGCTCATGGAATTCTTCTCCCATTCCATGGGTTTTGTATTTGGCTTGGTATGTTCTTTGTCAGGCAGAAACTTAAGTTTCATGCAATCCCGTTTATCCAGTCTTTCTTGGATTTCTTGTGATCATGGATCTTTAGTTAGAAAATTTCGACCTGTGTTGTAGAAGTCATAGTGTTTCCCCTGCCAGTTCTTGTAATATTTTCATGGTTTCTGGCCTTATATTGATGGCTTGACATATGTGGACAGCATTAATTTAATCTGCCTACAATTCCTTGGTTCACAGACACAGCAAAGTTATACCCTTTCTAAGTAAGATGAGGTGTTTCATGATGGTTTGGAAAGGGGATGTCTACTCAGAAGTGTGAATATGGAAATCATAGGAGGTAGGATCAAGCATAATTATTTTTAATTACATTTTTAATTGTAAGTACAATGAATCCTAATCTGTGATACTTTTTTCATCATCTCCCCATCTCTGAAACAGCTCCTTCCCCTCAATTTTCCTAGTTTCATTGGATATGCATTGAAAATTGTGACTTCATTCACCTCCTACCCCCCATTCAAGTGCCAGTTTCCTCATTTACATTTTATTGTACTGTTGGATTTTCTAAAGAATTACAGCATTTAAATTCTTTCCAACATATACTGTACTTCATGAAATATATTTAGGTATACGTGCATACAATACTCTGTATGTTTTCATATAGACCAAGCTTCCCCATTTGAAAGAAAACATGCATCCTGACTTCACAAAAAATTTTCCAGTTCATCAATTTCTTTATAAATGATGGAATATTCTAATTCATGAGTAATGTTACTCTGTATACATATATATATATATAATTTTCTTGATTCATTCATCTATTGAAGCTATTTGTGCAATATAAATACCTTGACAATGAACATAGATGTTTAGGTGGCCTTACTTTATCGGGATTTTTAGTCTTTTAGATAAATGCCCAAGAATGGTAGTACTGAACCACAAGGTAGGTAAAGTTGTTTTGTGGGTGTTTTTCAGTGTAGTTAAACAAGATTACATTCCCACCAACAATATTTTATAATCAAGCTTAAATGCGATGTAAAAAGAGAAGCAAGTCAAGTGATTCTGTTTTTAGTGTTGTTGTTATTGTTTTTGTTCGGTTGTGGGACCTGAACACTGGGCCAGGGCACTGAAACTCAGCTCCTCAGCTCAAGGATAGAGCTCACTACCACTTGAACCACACCACCACTTCCAGCTTTTTCTGCTTATGTGGTGCTGAGGAATCAAACCCAGGGCCTCATGTTTGCACGGCAAGCACTCTATCACTGAACCACCTTCCTAGCCCATCTCAAGTGTTTTGGTTTGCATTTCCTTTATGGCCAGAGATATTGAACATTTTTATGACTACTGGCCAATTTTATTTCTTCTGAGACGTCTCTACTTAGCTTGTTTGCCCATCTGTAATTGAGTTGTTAATTCTTTGTTAGTATAATTTATTGAGCTCTTTGTATATTCTGACATAGACCTGGCAAAGATCTCTCCTTCCGTAGGCTCTCTTTACCTTGCTAATGATATCCTTTGCCATGCAGAAACTTCTTAGTTTGGCACAATCCCATTTGTGAATTCTCTCTTTGAGTCCAACCATTATTGATGATGAACTTTATATTCATGCTCAGTGGGAGCCAAGGTGAACAAGGCTTATATTCTTGGAACACTTCTTTCTAGAGTTCAGTGATACTTCTAGAGTGATACGCTAGAACATAAATTTTTCTTGTATAGTCTCAAGAGAGGTTGTCCTAGTGACTTTATTTCTTTATATTTCTTCCTTAACTCTGCACATCTGGTGTACAATATGATGACTGATGACCACATGGGATACTGAGCATTGTAAATTTTGGTTTGTTGTATTGATTTTGCTGTAAGGGATAATGTGCACCATGGAGTTGGAACACTACATACAAAACAATGAGGGGAGCTACTTTTTTGTATGTTTTGCCAGTCCTGGGGCTTAAGCTCAAGGCTTAGATACTGACCCTGAGGATCTTTTGCTCAAGGCTAGCGAGCACTCTAGCACTTAAGCCACAGTGCTACTTCCAAATATTTCTGTTTATGTGGCACTGAGGAATCAAACTCAGACCTTCATGCAAGCACACTACCACTAAGCCACATTCCAGTTGTTTGGTTATTTTTTAAATGCTGTTTTTTTCATGAGTTTACCACTTTCTTGATCAGGCTTGCTTTGAACTGTGATCCTCAGATCTCAGCTTTCTGAATACCTTTGATCACGAGATACTGGTCCCTGGCAAATGGTGAATTTTAACCTACTTTTGATATTCCTCATCAATGAAACAGCTGAGTAGGTAACATGAAGAAAGGAGAAAGGCAGAGGAAAAAGCAACAGTAGTAGATACTAGAAAAACAATTGAAAGTAGTACAAAAATTGGCAAAATGAAGTAAAGGTTGCAATTTAATAAATAGCATTACACCAATGTTGTGTTTTTATTTTACAAACATACAATATTGGTATATTTCATTAACAGTAGGACAATGAGGGGACAGACAAACTGTTTACATTTAGACTTTTCTGTATACTGAATTTATGCCAATACAATTTATTGTAAAAAATGTCAACGAGGCTAGGTGTGAAAACCTATACTTTTAATCTCAACTCTTAGGAGTTAAATTGGGAGGATTGGAAATTTTTATATAGGTTTTAGCAAAACTATGTCTCTGAAATAAAAGAAAGAAAAAAAACTCTAATCAAATATTTCACGTGCAATTTTGTCCAAGAAAATGCATTTTTCCCCTGTTTTTAGGTGTCAAACCTGGAAAATTGCCCATTGTATACAAGTCCTTTACTACTTGAGTAATGCCCCAAGCCTTTTTACTTACATGGTGTTTTTTAGTTTGGATGGCTGGGAGTCTTTCTTTCTTTCTTTCTTTCTTTCTTTCTTTCTTTCTTTCTTTCTTTCTTTCTTTCTTGCTTGCTTGCTTGCTTGCTTGCTTGCTTGCTTGCTTGCTTGCTTGCTTGCTTGCTGGCTGGCTGGCTTGCTTTCTTTCTTTCCTGCTTTCTTCTTTCTTTTTTTTGTGGGGATAGACTATGATTAGCTGGAATAATCAATATATACCATCTCACCTAATGCATCTCTTATTTGACTGCTCCAGAAATTTTTTAAAAAGAAGAAATACTTCTTAACTAACTTCATAAGCGCAATGACAAAATCAGAATGCATGTATAGTAATTTTACTTATGAAGAGAAAGGCAAAAGTTCCTAAAAAAAGAGAATATGTATCAGAAATGGATAAATTACATTTATTCCTTTTCCATTTTTCCTGTGTGTGTTTTTTCTGAAGATTTAACACAGGATTCACACATAGAAATCAAGTTATTCTACCACCAAAGTGCAAGCCTACATACATAGCTACAATTTAGGAAATCTAATGCAATTTATTAAACTAAGTAAAGAACAAATCCCATATAATCCCAATAGATGCTGACACAGAAGCATTTAATATTTTTAATATTAGTGAAAATTCTGAAACAAGGAAAATAGCTTTAGCTTAAGTAGAATATCTATCAAGCACTTATAATATTCTTTAAAAATAGCTGAGGCATTTCTGATGCAAACAAGAGAGAAATTTATCAATGATGGCATTTGACAACACATTTGATGTTTTAACTGAGAAGAAGAAGAAGGAGAATGAGGAGGAGGAGGAGGAGGAGGAGGAGGAGGAGGAGGAGGAGGAGGAGGAGGAGGAGAGAGGAGGAGGAGGAGAAGGAGAAGGAGAAAAAGAAGAAGAAGAAGAAGAAGAAGAAGAAGAAGAAGAAGAAGAAGAAGAAGAAGAAGAAGAAGAAGAAGAAGAAGAACAACAACAACAACAACAACAACAACAACAACAAGATCACAGAAGATTGCATAAGATTGCAATGGAAGGAAAATATTGTGATTTGTGAGCAAGATTGCATGGTAGTCTACATAAAAATTCAAACATATTTACCGTTTTACACTTTTACATGCTTTCAGTAAGTTGGGTACACACGAAGTCTAATAATGAAGAAATAAATAATCCTGTACATCTCAAACAAACAAAATTTAGGTGGTTAGAGTGTAGTTGTGGAGGTTGGAGGAAAGGAATTGTAGGGGAAAAACAAAGGAGGAGGCAACAATGCTTGATAAGAAATGTACTCATTACCTTGCTCATGTAACTGGAACCACTCCATACAGTTTTTTTTATAATAAAAAATTTGTTTAAAAAATAATAAAATTAAAAATAAATAAAAAATAAAAAATCTATGCAGGGAATTTGAAACTTAGTGGTCGAGTATTCACCTACTATTTGTGAAGGGTCCTTGTTAAATCACCTGCAAAATACAAAATAGACCAAAAACTTTAAAAAATGATACATGAAGGAAAATAAAGCACAGGGGTTGGGGCAAGTAAGTGGTTTACTTCCAAAGAAGAAGTAGCAACAGATGATTTTGGGGGTACATACTTGGAATCTAAACATCCGTTCTTTCGTGGTTCAAGTGTTCAAGGCTAGTCAGCTAAAAAAAAAAAGCACAACAAAAAACGAGGAGGAGGGACATGACAGAAGAAATAATAATCTGATACAAATTAAACTTCATCTGGATGGTGGGAAGAAGTCTCTCAGCTCTGTTATTTTCTTTTAAATAAGTTTCTAGCCTTTCGACCATGTGAGAATGCAGCAACAAGGGAACACATTAAAGGCCTGGTGAAGCTGACCTCTCAGCATATTGAATTTTCTTGGTTCTAGATAATGTCCTTCAGAATTTCTGTTGAGTACCCATAAGTTTCTCTAAGCTATTGGGACCTTGTCTTAAGGAGTTTTGTTATAGCATCACAATGGAATTGAAATAAACAGCTATACCTCTTTCTCTACAGGAAGACTCATGGATTTGGCAGTAGGAGAGTTCAAGCGGAGGACCTCCAATTGTTTAGTTAGGGGTTCTACCATCTAAGTTCCCTACTCCAGGCCTTGTTCTTCACTTTGAACTTATCAACACATTGCCTTATGGATTTCAAGGATTCTGATGTAAATTATCTCAGAGGAAACTATCATGAGAAATGTTGATGCTCTATTTTTTCTCACTCCTATAGATGTTAATAACCCACTTCATGGAGATGTATGGCATAGGGCATTTTGATACAGTATCAGATGATTCTGAAGCGATACCACTATCCTTTTGACATCAGTCATTCTACATTTAAAGAAGAAGACATTGAATATCTTGAGTTAACTGATGAGGTCTTTAAAAGGCAAAAGTTAGAGCAGCTTTTCAGATTATGGATGCCATGAAATACCCTATTGGATTCAATTTCTGAGTGAGAAAACAGCTGTTTTCCATTATCCACCTAAGTATAAAACTTACTTGGACTTATTTTCTTTGCATTTTAATGTAAATGACAAAAGTGCCCATTTTTTGACTTTATTAGGGGACTCTTAGTATTACATAATTAAATAGTTGTCAAAATTCACTGAGCTGAATAGAGAACATAATTTATAATAATACATGGATGTATTTTATTAGTAAATACTGAAAAGGAAAAAAAACAGTATTTCTACAGAAGATTCATCCTGGCAATAGTCACTTTACAGTAGGCTGGTACTACCTGCCTTCTTTCAACCACATGCTATTGTTGAATGTGATATTGTTTTAGATCTACTCAAGAGCTATGGGGCTCATCTTGGATTCCATTGAAAACACACCAAAGTGCATACTGATATTACAACTTTTTAAAGATCAGAAATTATTTATTATATGGTACCAAAACACTAAATCACGTCCATAACAAATAAGGACTTTCATATTATTTTAAGCAGTTGTGCAAGAAGGTTCTAATTCAACAAAGAGGGACACCTCTTATACTTTAACAACTTCTTTGAATTTTCTCTTTATTGTCAAGATAAAAAGAAATCTGGATCCACTTTAGTGAAAGTTTCCAATTGAACTCTTCGTTATGTGTCCCCTGCATCTAGGAATACATAGGATTCCACTTTGTTTTTAGATTGTTGGAGCAAGTTCCAAGACTTGCACATATAGTGAATGGAAGCCACTGGTTGATGTATGCTCCTGCACATGGCCACTGTTCTGGCAGGAGCAGACATAAGGACATGGATACTACTCAAGGACAAAATCCTTGGGAGCAACCGTAGGATCTTGAAGCCAACAAGGACAGAATGCACTTTCTGATACACTTTATGTTCCTGCAACACTGCCAAGGCAGCACCAGTGGCATCATTCTGTGCACCTCACATCCCTGTGGAAACCTTGGCAACAGTCCTCCAGGCTCAAGACCAGAAGATCCAGTGGGTTCATTCCAAGCTGTGATTGGTCCATTGCAAATATTGTGAGTGGTCTCTGCAGTCCATTACATTGCTGAGAGTTCCTGGTGACCTGCAGGACTGAGTGCTACATTGACAGTTTCCTTTAGGTTATTACTCTGGGGTTTTTATTTTCTTAGCTAAGTTTAGGTAGATTTACTCCTTGCCATCTTAGCAGAAAGATGGAAGAACATAGTGTATTATCCTCAAGCTCTTCAGAGAAGGAGATTTTCAATGAACAAGATAGTTTGAAGGTGATCATTAGCTATGGCAGGAGATTTTCCCTGAACAATATAGCATGAAGGAGGAAATCATTGACTATGGAAGCTATGGATATGGAAAGTTGGCCTAGCACCACCGCGTAGTCAATAAGGTTGTAGTGAAAATAATCCTGAAGATGAGAGTTCAACAATTGTTAAATCAAACATGAGATGGACAGGCCGGGAAGGTTGCTCAGTGGTATATGTTTGCCTTACATAAATGAGGCCCTGGGTTCGATTCCTCAACACCACATAAACAGAAAGAGCTGGAAGTGGTGCTGTGGCTCAAGTGGTAGAGCAGTAGACATAACCTGAAGAGTTCAGTGACAATGCCTAGGCCCTAGAGTTCAAGCCCCAGGACCCACAAAAAATTTTTAAATGAGATGGACATTATTAAGATTTTCCGTCACCCAAACATGATCAGGTCATACCAGGTGAGGGAAATGGATGAGCACAAATATTTGGTAGTGGAACTGGCCATCCAGAGACCTCCTTAGACAAATGTGAAAATCATACTGCCTTTTCAAGAATGAAGTCAGGAGTTTATTCAAACAGATTGTGAGGACTGTGCACTACTTTAATGAAACTGAAAATAACTGAAACATTAAACCCAATAACATCGTGTTGGATGACAAAGGCAATGTGAAGTTCAATGACTTTGGCATGAGCATAAGGATTTCCGTAGGGTAGTTGCTGAAGGACATATTTGGTACCTTAATTTTGTCCCTATAAAATATTGCTTCCATGAATATTACAATGGCTGCAAAGTAGATAGCTGGTGCGTGGGAGTCCTCATTTGTATTCTACAGGGATGGCAAATATCCCATTTGAAAGTATGAATTTTAACCTTATACAGGTAATTGTCTTGGAGGCCACATACATTTCTCCATTCATCTGTCTCCAAAAGAACAAAATATCATCTTGAAATGGTAAACTGCATAGCCAAAGCAGAGGCATAGTATACAACAAACAATGGAGATCAGCTCAACCAAATTGAGGGATATTTCCTATGTCCTGATGAGCCACTTGTAATGAGTTAAACCCTATTATTCTTGCACTCTTGTGTGAGATGAGGTACAGCCTGCCTGATACACACAAATCAATATTGGACAGGACATTCGATGAAATCATGGTCATAAATGTTTTGATTTTAAAAAAGTCTTAAAATAGAATGACAGCAGTGAAATTAAATCAGTGCCTTCAATTGTTTCAGTGTGCCCAACTCCTGCAGATAAATAGTATGTATATACATGTATATCACACAAATATATTACATATTAAATATATGTCCAAAACTTATTTTATACAAAATTAGGGGACAGTGTTATTAGATTTATCCTTGAAAAAAAGATCAACAAAAAATTAAAGATTGCTCACTTTGGCAGCACATATACAAAAATTGGAACAATACAGAGATTAGCATGGCCCTTGTGCAAGAATGACTCGCATATTTGTGAAGCATTCCTGATTTTAAAAAATAAATAAATAAAGACAGATAGAGATCCCAGTTTGAAGTGTGAAAGTAAGTGGAAGGCCCATAAATTCAAATCCTAGTACTGGCCCATAATCATACATTGAATTAATTTTTGTATGTCTTTTATTATAAAAAAATACTGTGCAGAGGGGCTACAATTAAATGAGTAAGGTAATTTCCTATCAAGTATATTTCCTATCAAGCATTGTTGCCTCCTCCTTTGTTTTTCCCCTACCATTCCTTCTCTCCCACCTCCACGAGTATTCTCCCCACCTCCGAAGTTCTAATGTTTGTTTTCAACGTAGGGTCTTGTACATTGCATTTTTACAATGGGTCAACCCGTATCCCTATTTAAGCATTTTATGTTTTCCCTTACCTTCTCCAAATTAGAAAAATGTATATACAAGATGCAGGGTACCAGAATCAAATGCAGTGAAAACAGGAGTTATACCATGGGGGAGGTACAAAGAAAGCAACAAAGAAATCAATTTATAAATATGTTGGAAACAATCACAAGAAAGAAAAAATTATCTTGGGGTTCATTTCGCCTAACATCAACTTGTCTAAAAATGTCTGTTTTTCTCAGACATATACTAGTTATTGCAAATAAGGGAAACCATGGGATCTATGTTTCTTTGGGTATGGCTTATTTCACTTAATATAATTTGTTCCAAGTCTTTCCATTTCCTAACAAATTGGACAAAGAAATTCTATGGAGGCATGGAATTGTGTATATATACCACATTTTCTTGATCCATTCATCAACTGAGGGGTATCTGTGTGGGTTCCATATCTTAGTTATGGTAAATAATGCTGCAATAAACATAGTCGTGCTGGTAGCATTAGTATGATCTTGTTTGTGAACATTTGGGTAAATGCCCAAAAGTGCTAGTTCTGGGTCATAGGGGAGCTCTATGTGGAGTCTTTTGAGGAACCTCCATAAACTTTCCAAAGTGGTTGAACACGTTTACACTCCCACAACAATACAGTAAGGTTTTCTTCTATCCACATCCCCTCCAGAATCTGTTGTTATTAGAGTTCTAGATTATAGCCATTCTAACTGTGGTGAGATGGTACTTCTGCTCTTTTTATTTGCATTTCTTTTATGGCTAGGGAGGTTGAGCATTTCTTCATGTGTCTATTGGCCATCCTTCTTTTCTCTTCAGAGAAGTTTCTTTTTGAGTCTTTAGCCCACTTATTTAGTGAGAAGTGGTTTCTTTGAGGATTTGTTGTTGGGAGATATAATTT